>NC_138769.1:76102573-76262573 GCF_965119305.1 Pelophylax lessonae | reverse complement strand
GGTGCTGGGAGCAGGGGTGGCAGGGTGCTGGGAGCAGGGGTGGCAGGGTGCTGGGATACCCAGGTGCTGGGAGCAGGGATGGCAGGCTACTGGTATGCCAGAATGCTGCAAACAAGAATGGCAGGGTGCTGGGATGACAGGGTGCTGGGAGCTGGGGTGACAGGGTGCTGGGAGCAGGGGTGGCAGGGTGCTGGGAACAGGGGTGCTGGGAGCAGGGGTGGCAGGGTGCTGGGAGCTGGGGTGACAGGGTGCTGGGAGCGAGGGTGACAGGGTGCTGGGAGCAGGGGTGACAGGGTGCTGGGAGCAGGGGTGGCAGGGTGCTGGGAGCAGGGGTGACAGGGTGCTGGGAGCAGGGGTGACAGGGTGTTGGGAGCAGGGGTGGCAGGGTGCTGGGAGCAGGGGTGACAGAGTTCTGGGAGCAGGGGTGGCAGGGTGCTGGGAGCAGGGGTGACAGGGTGCTGGGAGCAGGGGTGGCAGGGTGCTGGGAGCAGGGGTGACAGGGTGCTGGGAGCAGGGGTGGCAGGGTGCTGGAAGCAGGGGTGGCAGAGTGCTGGGAGCAGGAGTGACAGGGTGCTGGGAGCAGGGGTGACAGGGTGCTGAGAGCAAGGATGACAGGGTGCAGAGAGCAAGGATGACAGGGTGCTGGGAGCAAGGATGACCGGGTGCTGAGAGCAAGGATGAAAGGGTGCTGGGAGCAAGGGTGACAGGGTGCTGGGAGCGGGGGTGACAGGGTGCTGGGAGCAGGGGTGGCAGGGTGCTGTGAGCAAGGGTGACAGGGTGCTGGGAGCAAGGGTGACCGGGTGCTGGGAGCAGGGGTGACAGGGCGCTGGGAGCAAGGGTGACAGGGTGCTGGGAGCAGGGGTGACAGGGCGCTGGGAGCAAGGGTGACAGGGTGCTGGGAGCAGGGGTGACAGGGCGCTGGGAGCAGAGATGATAGGGTGCTGGGAGCAGGGGTGACAGGGTGCTGGGAGCGAGGGTGACAGGGTGCTGGGAGTAGAGGTGGTAGGGTTCTGGAAGCAGGAGTGACAGGGTGCTGGGAGCAAGGGTGACAGGGTGCTGGGACCAGGGGTGACAGGGTGCTGGGAGCAAGGGTGACAGGGTGCTGGGACTAGGGGTGACAGGGTGCTGGGACCAGGGGTGACAGGGTGCTGGGAGCAAGGGTGCTGGGAGCAGAGGTGGTTGGGTGCTGGAAGCAGGGGTGACAGGGTGCTGGGAGTAGAGATGGTAGGTAGCTGGGAGCGGGGGTGGCAGTGTGCTGGGATGCCAGGGGGCTGGGAGCAGGAATGACAGGCTGGGCACACTTTCCAGCCTGGGTGCCCCCTTGTGGGAGCAGGATGTCTGGCTTTGTGATCAGACCTCTGGCTCAGGGGCTCATAGAAATGAGGTAATGCTGTACCTTGGGAATCTGGCATAGTGACATTTCAGGGGAGGACTGCCACCCAGGGGCCCAACCCCCACCTCCTCAGGATACAGAGCAGGTCACAGAAGTCCAGACTAGTTACTTACAGGAAAAAGGGCAGTAATCATTAACCTGCCTGGGAGGAGGGGGGATGTTACACACACATCTTGGTTGTCACACTGCAAGATTTGACTCATCAGGGTGGGGGGTGTGAAATGAAGGTTTGCTGTATGTAGCATTCACAGGATGTTTACTTGCAGCAATATTGCTACATGACACTGAACTGGGATATTGGACATGCGTGCAGATCATGGTACACTCAGCATTGTACAGAGACCACTCTTAAACCTGTTTTATTTAGAGTAGAATGTCAGTGTTTGTGACAGTTTTGTGTGGTGGCATTTCTGGTGGCTCTGATCCCTTAAGCGGGCTGATGTTTTGCTTTATATTATTATTATTTTAATATTAATATATGACTGATGACAGATTGTGACATCTGCATTATGATGCATAGGTAGCTGTGATGAAGTGCTAGCTCTTTGGGCAGAGAGATCATACTATGTGCTATGGGTAAAACCTTCCATTCATTTGTTGTGCCTGGTGGAATGTGTTTGAGACTTGAGTATTATTATTATTATTGAGTATTATTATTATTGCTATTTAGCTGACTGCTACAAAGCCATTGACCTGGAACAAGCGTTTAAGTGACACTTTAGACTCTAAATTAAAAAAAAAAAAAAAAAATCTATTTAAGAATGTATTCTTAACTTAAAAAGTACCTTCTGTTGCTCTTAACCTCCTCCATTTATTTTTCTTTTTTTTTGCTGCTATGATCTGACTTCCTGTTAGAGTGTGGCGATGATCGCTCCCAGTGTGTGAATAGCATTCCTTGCTCGCTTCCGAGATGGACTGTAGACTATGGACATAGGGGGGAATTTACTAAAACTGGAGAGTGCTAAGTCTGGTGCAGTTGTGCATGGTAGCCAATCAGCTTCTAACTTCAAATTCTTCAATTATTCTTTGACAATAAAACCCGGAAGCTGATTGGTTTCTATGTGGAGCCACAAAAGAGAGTAAATGCACATAACTGCAACTGATATGCACTGTTCTTTCCAAAGGAGTGGGAAAAGGAGATGTTCAGGAGCTCATAGAGGACATTACAAGGAGGCAGAAAAACACAGTAAGAAATGATTTAATGAAAATAGATTACAGGGCTATTAGGTAGCAGATGTGCATAGATTGTTTTTGCAGATTAATGGTATCGCTTAGTATCATTTTAAGACTTTCCTGACCTCACTAGCTGCACCCTGGTCCTGGGGTCAGTGATGTCACAACTTGGGGGCGGGAGCCAGCCAGGAAACTTGCATGCTCAGAAGGAGAGAGAGGTCAGCTGTGTCATTCTTATTTCTCTGTGGTTTTTCTTTTGAAGCATAGGGGCCATGCATTGAGTGTGTTACAACACGTATTCTACTATTATTGCATTGAAGTATTTGAAAGTATTTCATGCTTAGCTGGAGGGTGAAAATGTCAGACAAGCCCTTCTAGGATGTGATACATTTACTGATTCATCTCAATGACTACGTATATGCACAGGGAGCATTTGGGGCTGCACGTGGTCACTTTTTCTGAATGAACTCCTATTGGGGCAAATGATAAATCTGCAGAACGTTATCTTACGGTGCATAAGACCCATATATGTGTTATCTTCTGGTCCAAAAATGAAGAGTGATAAGATGGGTTTTACAGTGCAGTCAGGATATTCTGATATCATTACTTGTTGGTTTCTATTGGTTGCTGCACATTGGGATGTGCCATTGACCTTGTTAAATAATAGCAATAGAGACTAAAAATACGTAACGGGCCATGTTACAAATTACTGTTGGGAAGAGTTCACCGATTTTTAGAAAGGTGACCGAGGTTATATTGTACAAAAAAAAACTGTTGGGAAGAGTTCACCGATTTATAGAGAGGTGACACATATTATATTGTACAGAAAAAAAAACTGTTGGGAAGAGTTCACCAATTTTTAGAGAGGTGACGGAGGTTATATTGTACAAAAAAAAAAAACGTTGGGAAGAGTTCACCGATTTATAGAGAGGTGACACATATTATATTGTACAGAAAAAAAAACTGTTGGGAAGAGTTCACCAATTTTTAGAGAGGTGACGGAGGTTATATTGTACAAAAAAAAAAAACGTTGGGAAGAGTTCACCGATTTTTAGAGAGGTGCTGTAGGTTATATTGTACAAAAAAAAATTGTTGGGAAGAGTTCACCGATTTTTAGAAAGGTGACGGAGGTTATATTGTACAAAAAAAAACGTTGGGAAGAGTTCACCGATTTTTAGAGAGGTGCTGTAGGTTATATTGTACAAAAAAAAAATAAAATGTTGGGAAGAGTTCACCGATTTTTAGAAAGGTGATGGAGGTTATATTGTACAAAAAAAAAAAATTGTTGGGAAGAGTTCACCGATTTTTAGAGAGGTGACGGAGGTTATATTGTACAAAAAAATAAAATGTTGGGAAGAGTTCACCGATTTTTAGAGAGGTGACGGAGGTTATATTGTACAACAAAAAAAAACGTTGGGAAGAGTTCACCGATTTTTAGAGAGGTGAAGGAGGTTATATTGTACAAAAAAAAAAAAAACATTGGGAAGAGTTCACCGATTTTTAGAGAGGTGATGGAGGTTATATTGTACAAAAAAAAAAAAATTGTTGGGAAGAGTTCACCGATTTTTAGAGAGGTGACGGAGGTTATATTGTACAAAAAAAAAAAAAAAACATTGGGAAGAGTTCACCAATTTTTAGAGAGGTGACGGAGGTTATATTGTACAAAAAAAAAAAAAATTGTTGGGAAGAGTTCACCGATTTTTAGAGAGGTGACGGAGGTTATATTGTACAAAAAAAAAAAAAAAAACATTGGGAAGAGTTCACCGATTTTTAGAAAGGTGACAGAGGTTATGGTTATATTGTACAGAAAAAAAAAAAAAAGCTCATGATTAGAGTATGTAGCAGAGCCGGAAAAATGATTGTTCCAGTGACTCACGCTGACTGGCCAATAACTGGCAGGACTCCCAAGTTATGGTTGTAATCATCTCGCAAGTGTGGTTTACTTTAACCACAGCTGGCTTCCCCTGCATTGTTCTGACTTTATATAGCAATTTAAGATGTCACATTTCATGGAACGCAAATGTAAAGAGGCAGATTGGCGCTTATTGACTGGCAGCAAATTGCAGTCTTTGTTATGAAAAAAAAAAAGAGTTTGCTTTTTTTTTTTAAAGAAAAAATAGCATTCTGTTGATTTTCTTTTTAAAAATCGTTTTTACAAGTATTTTTTGGCTTATGTGTTGCTGTTTTTATTTAAGAGAAATTGATTTGTAAATATTATAAAAGGAAAAAAAAAACAAGTAGTGATCAGAAAGAAAAAATATTTGCTACATTGTATCAGAAAATACATTACAAAAAAAAAAAAAAATTGGACTTGTGCAAGGCAGATGGTTTATTCTTTTATAACAGGCTTTATGTAATTAGAGTGTGCAAAGACCAGCAATGGAATGTCAACTGTAATAATCCATATTACCCAGCCTGATTTCTCCTTTCATCAGTTTACAGCTGGGACAATGAAAGATGACAGCTGATTGGTTGCTGCGGGCCGCAGCCTTTTCCCATAGTAAATAGGCTGGTTTGCGGTGTCAGACGCCTTTGATGTTTTGTTTCATGTGCCTACTCTGAGCAATTAGAAGGCAGAAAGTGGCTGCGCTCAATTCTCTTAACATTAATAATCCCCAATTATTGAATTGCATTTGAAAATAATAATACATTTTTTTTTATGTATCTGTTTGTGTAGGGGTTGTGACTCGAGCGTTTCTGGTTTTAGCATGTCGGTTGGTGCTCACAAGTTATTTGTCCAATCTTCTCCCATTGCATTGTTCTATGTAATTTTGTATTTATTTATTTTATTTAGATAATTTTTGCACCATTAATGATGAATTTTTGAGGGAATATTTACATATCAACTTATTTATTGATTGTGTACTAGTTTAAGGCCACATATAGCGCAGTTACACCTCATATTGCCCATTGCAAATTTTAGTACTCTAGATGACCAGTTTGTAATTTTAGATACTAAAGCCCCGTACACACGTACCGATTGTCGGCCGTAAATATTCGACCGCCGACCGATCGGCCGATTGTAGGCTTGTTAGTATGATGCCTCCGACAGGCGACAGCGCATTTTCGGCCGAACAGAATCTGTCGTGCAGACTTTAAAATATTTGTTGGCCGTCACCAGAACGGCCGATTGTTCGCCAGTCAGTACAGATTTTGGCCGACAGACAGCAGATTAGCAAGACTGGGCATGCTCAGAAAAGAAAAAAGACAAGGAAAGTTAACCATCACATGACATCACTTCTGCAGTCGGCTCTTGTTGGCCGACAAAATTCGTGTGCAGTCTTTTGCAGTTTTCAACAGACACGACAGCCCTTGACAAAAGACGGCCGATCGTTCGGCCGACGATCAGTACGTGTGTACGGGGCTATAGTCTGTGCTGGGAGTCTAACCAAATCATTGAAAGTTAGGAAATATGTTCATCTTGAGATTGGTAGGCATGAGAATGACTGTCTAAAAGAGCCGGTCTGTTCAAAAGCCGTATTTTAGTTGTAGGTGGAGACCGATGAGCTGATTCGGCTCTTGTCTTCTTCTATATCTTGGAAACCTCAATAGTGAGAGTTCCTTACCTTTATTCCTAATGCAGCTTATTTCTGCCTGGGAGTTTTGTGCATCCTAACCTACCCTGAGTGCTCGAATTCTCCCATACATGAAAAAATAAGAAATAAACCCATAGAGATAGTTGGAACCTTTGATAATGGCCCCAGTTGGTGTGCAAACCCTGGAGCTTGAGCACAAGGATCTCTCCAGTAGGGTTCCTGGGAGAAGATAAGGAACAGTCAGGTGCTTTCTTTCCAGTATCTCCAAAAAAATAAAAAATATTTTGAGTGGATGGTACCTGGTTCCGTACAATACCAGGGGATGGTATTTCTTATTTTACATCCTCTTTGTTATGTTACATTATACGCTATGTACAGTACGGACGGTATTATATCATCTTAATGAAAGGTTTGCCTGTTAAAAAAAAGTGTGTTGTTTGCAGTTTTCATGATACAGTAGAATGTACAGTGCAGCAAATAGATCCTTGTCATTTTTTTAATGCCATATATTAGAAAAGTCAATGTCCAAAACAGGCCGACATGCTGGCATCATTAATGCCTCAGTGGGTTTTCCAATAATTAATGTGGTGTTGGGCCCTGCAGATTTTCATGCTTACTTCTGTATTCATCCATCTATAGTCAGCTTTCACTTGTTCTGTGGGTATAATGTGACTTCAGGAGCTAGACCCCCCCCAGCAAGATATTGTGGGATCCAGTCTGGCTCACTACAGATTGTGGATTTAAAAGGCCCTATGAAGGTGTCATGGTTTAAAAAATAATTTTTAGCTGCACCTTGCTTCTAATCGAGGCCATAACACCTTGATTTGGCCTTATGGCACCTGGAAGCTCCCAATCTTCAACTATATAAGGCCCCTTTCACACTATCCGTCCATCAGACGGATTAAGTTTTTCTCAGCGGGGGATCGAGCCGCCGATCCCCCGCTGAGCAGCAGGAGGACAGCTGTGTCTCTGCGTTGTGTGCGGAGACACAGCTGTCAGTTCCCCATGCATCTCTATGGGGGAAATCGGATGGGAACGGATCGTCTGTCCGTTCTCATCCGATCCCATCCGATCCGCTGGACGGATGGAAAATAGGGTTTCCATCCGTCCAGATTTGACGGATCGGATCGGATGTCAGCGAACATGTCTCCGCTGACATCCGATCCCCCATAGAGATGCATGGGGGGACTGTTCAGATCCGCCAAAAAAACGGTCAGGCGGATCTGAACGGTCCGCCTGTGTGAAAGGGGCCTAATGGTTCCTAAATTGCTTAAAGAGGAAGTAAACCCTCCTCAGGAAGTTGTACCTATAGGTAAGCCTATGATAAGGCTTACCTATAGGTACTGTAAATATCTCCTAAACTTGCACCGTTTAGGAGATATTTACCTTTAATGGAGCCAGTGACGTCACTGGCGCATGCGCTCTGAAGGAACGGCTGATCGTGCCGTTCCTTCAGAGCCCCGTGCCGTGACCGTCGGCTCCCGCGCGCGTGCGCGGGAGTGACGTCACCGCGGCTCCGGCCAATCAGATGGCCGGATGCTGCGATCCCGGAAGACGGGCGACATGTCATGTCGCCCGTCATACAGGTAAGAGAGCGGCACGGCGGGGGCTCGTTCTAAGGTAAGTATTTCATAATGAGCTAGTATGCGATGCATACTAGCTCATTATGTCTTTCTATTGCAGGTTGTAAAAAAAAAAAAAAATTTTTAAAACGAGTTTACAACCTCTTTAAGGTGGATCTTCACTGCATCTGAGCACCACAAACCGAAAACACTTGTTTATTTTTATTATATAAAGCAAACACCCCCATCCATCCATGTCTCCATGATTTATTTTGTTGTGAAAACACATTGAAAAACAACCCCCTAGCATTTCCAGCTGTGTCCATCTTGAGTAAGAGTAAATGATTCATGTAGCATTTACTTCCTGGAATCCATCTGCCCTTAGCTTAAGCATGCATGCGGGGAAGTGTGCTTAGCTCAGAAAACCTCTCCTCCCCTCCTGAAGACCTCTGGGGTGTATGGCATCATTTGCCTAGGCAAGAAACCAGGAAGTAACTGAAGAAATTAAAAAAAAAAAAAAGTAAATATGACATACTTTCCTATCTATTTACTAGCAGCATGAGGTTTGAAAATAATCAATGTTGATTGAGAGAGTGAAATTCCTCTTTAGGCTGGTCATACACTAGTAGATTTTCCTGCGAATATTCGTACAAAAATTCAATCAAAAATTCTCAGTACATTTGATGGCTTGACGAATATCGTTCAAAAGTTCTTCATAATTAAATTTGCTTTTAACATTTGATTTTGGCATCAATGGACCTCACTGAAGTGAAAACCACATACACTGGTGCTAGTTCATTCGAGAAAAACTTCCACCCTTCTTTGAATTTTCTACATCACTGCAGTTGAAATTGAATGTTGACTTTACCCCACTAATGATAGGAAAATCAAAAGGAAGGTCCTAAAATACAAAATTTCTAATTAAATTCCACTACCAGCTTAAAGTATAACTAAAGGCAAAACTTTTTTTTTTTTTTGGGTAGAGTGGGGAGGGATTATTGCCCATGTCAGTTCTTATTGCTGTCTGTGTCCCTGTTAAGGAGATTCATCTTCTCAACTTGTCCTGTTTACTACCATTATCATGGAAAAGAAAATCCCAAATTTTGGGTTGTCCCCAAAAAGTAATTGGGATCCTGGGGGTCCAATTCCCTTACTTTGCAGGGATTTCCTCTCCTCCAACTGAAGGGAAATCTCCACAATGGGACACAGACAGCAAAAAAAAATAAAAAATCTGACAGGGGTCTCCCTTTATTCAAAGTAAAGAAAAAAAGTTCTGCCTATAGTTCTACTTTAGATCGCTGGACCCCCTAAAATATTAACTTAGCCTATGGAAGAATATACTACAGTTTTTAAAGCCAGTGATTGACTTTTAAGATCAAGTGCAGTTGGCCAGTACGATAAGTGGGGCTGGAGAGCCCACATATAAGGTCCTTGTCAGAATTGGAAGTTTTAAAAGAGTTGGTCACAAACAAAAAAAAAGGGCATTTGGACATGCAGCAGTTCACTAGTTAATTGGCCTCATTCACACGTCACGTCTGAATCTGCAATTCTGCTCCTGTAATACAGGGTGCAAAAATAAATGCACATACAATTGGCATCAGAAAAAAAAAAACTCACACTAAGCAGTGAGTAATGCAGAGTGCAGGGGTCAGCAGTGAGTAATGCAAAGTGCAGGGGTCAGGAGAGAGTAATGCAGAGTGCAGGGGTCAGCAGTGAGTAATGCAAAGTGCAGGGGTCAGGAGAGAGTAATGCAGAGTGCAGGGGTCAGGAGTGAGTAATGCGGAGTGCAGGGGTCAGGAGTGAGTAATGCGGAGTGCAGGGGTCAGGAGTGAGTAATGCGGAGTGCAGGGGTCAGGAGTGAGTAATGCGGAGTGCAGGGGTCAGGAGTGAGTAATGCGGAGTGCAGGGGTCAGTAGTGAGTAATGCGGAGTGCAGAGGTCAGTAGTGAGTAATGGGGAGTGTAGGGTTCAGCAGTGAGTAATGCGGAGTGTAGGGGTCAGTAGTGAGTAATGGGGAGTGTAGGGTTCAGCAGTGAGTAATGCGGAGTGTAGGGGTCAGCAGTGAGTAATGCGGAGTACAGGGGTCAGCAACGAGTAATGCGGAGTGTAGGGGTCAGCAGTGAGTTATGCGGAGTACAGGGGTCAGCAGTGAGTAATGGGGAGTGTAGGGGTCAGCAGTGAGTTATGCGGAGTACAGGGGTCAGCAGTGAGTAATGGGGAATGTAGGGGTCAGCAGTGAGTAATGTGGAGTACAGGGGTCAGCAGTGAGTAATGGGGAGTGTAGGGGTCAGCAGTGAGTAATGGGGAGTGTAGGGGTCAGCAGTGAGTAATGGGGAGTGTAGGGGTCAGCAGTGAGTAATGGGGAATGTAGGGGTCAGCAGTGAGTAATGTGGAGTACAGGGGTCAGCAGTGAGTAATGGGGAGTGTAGGGGTCAGCAGTGAGTAATGGGGAGTGTAGGGGTCAGCAGTGAGTAATGCGGAGTGTAGGGGTCAGCAGTGAGTAATGGGGAGTGTAGGGGTCAGCAGTGAGTAATGAGGAGTGTAGGTGTCAGCAGTGAGTAATGCGGAGTGTAGGGGTCAGCAGTGAGTAATGGGGAGTGTAGGGGTCAGCATTGAGTAATGCGGAGTGTAGGGGTCAGCAGTGAGTAATGCGGAGTGTAGGGGTCAGCAGTGAGTAATGCGGAGTGTAGGGGTCAGCAGTGAGTAATGGGGAGTGTAGGGGTCAGCAGTGAGTAATGAGGAGTGTAGGTGTCAGCAGTGAGTAATGCGGAGTGTAGGGGTCAGCAGTGAGTAATGGGGAGTGTAGGGGTCAGCAGTGAGTAATGCGGAGTGTAGGGGTCAGCAGTGAGTAATGGGGAGTGTAGGGGTCAGCAGTGAGTAATGCGGAGTGTAGGGGTCAGCAGTGAGTAATGGGGAGTGTAGGGGTCAGCAGTGAGTAATGGGGAGTGCAGGGGTCAGCAGTGAGTAATGGGGAGTGTAGGGGTCAGCAGTGAGTAATGGGGAGTGTAGGGGTCAGCAGTGAGTAATGCGGAGTGTAGGGGTCAGCAGTGAGTAATGGGGAGTGTAGGGGTCAGCAGTGAGTAATGCGGAGTGTAGGGGTCAGCAGTGAGTAATGGGGAGTGTAGGGGTCAGCAGTGAGTAATGCGGAGTGTAGGGGTCAGCAGTGAGTAATGGGGAGTGTAGGGGTCAGCAGTGAGTAATGAGGAGTGTAGGTGTCAGCAGTGAGTAATGCGGAGTGTAGGGGTCAGCAGTGAGTAATGGGGAGTGTAGGGGTCAGCAGTGAGTAATGGGGAGTGTAGGGGTCAGCAGTGAGTAATGGGGAGTGTAGGGGTCAGCAGTGAGTAATGCGGAGTGTAGGGGTCAGCAGTGAGTAATGGGGAGTGTAGGGGTCAGCAGTGAGTAATGCGGAGTGTAGGGGTCAGCAGTGAGTAATGGGGAGTGTAGGGGTCAGCAGTGAGTAATGCGGAGTGTAGGGGTCAGCAGTGAGTAATGGGGAGTGTAGGGGTCAGCAGTGAGTAATGAGGAGTGTAGGTGTCAGCAGTGAGTAATGCGGAGTGTAGGGGTCAGCAGTGAGTAATGGGGAGTGTAGGGGTCAGCAGTGAGTAATGCGGAGTGTAGGGGTCAGCAGTGAGTAATGGGGAGTGTAGGGGTCAGCAGTGAGTAATGCGGAGTGTAGGGGTCAGCAGTGAGTAATGGGGAGTGTAGGGGTCAGCAGTGAGTAATGGGGAGTGCAGGGGTCAGCAGTGAGTAATGGGGAGTGTAGGGGTCAGCAGTGAGTAATGGGGAGTGTAGGGGTCAGCAGTGAGTAATGCGGAGTGTAGGGGTCAGCAGTGAGTAATGGGGAGTGTAGGGGTCAGCAGTGAGTAATGCGGAGTGTAGGGGTCAGCAGTGAGTAATGGGGAGTGTAGGGGTCAGCAGTGAGTAATGGGGAGTGCAGGGGTCAGCAGTGAGTAATGGGGAGTGTAGGGGTCAGCAGTGAGTAATGGGGAATGTAGGGGTCAGCAGTGAGTAATGTGGAGTACAGGGGTCAGCAGTGAGTAATGCGGAGTGTAGGGGTCAGCAGTGAGTAATGCGGAGTGGAGAGGTTGGTACCAGAGCACCAACCACCCTTTCTGAGAAAATTAGCAGAGCAGACCTCAGATGCCTCCCAGGTGCCCCAACTATGTCTTATAATATGTCAGAGCTGAGGACGAGTGTTCCCTTGGCTCTGCATTCATATTAGCACTCTGATCTGAGGGTTGACAGGCGGTGGGGTCAGTAGTTGATGGTACGGCGGGTCTGCGATCTATCTGCACCATTTTCTTTTCTCTAAGTCTTCTTATTAATTTTAGGATTTATCTGTCTTAGTGTTTATACGGGTGTTTTTAAACTCTGCCGTTGACCATGAATTCAGGCCTGTTCATGCTATATATATAACCAGTTCCCTGTAGCCTTCTTAAGTAGTATTTTGCCCTCGTGAAGAACATGATCCCATCACTGAATCGTCATCAAGTATTAGTCAATGTTTGTCAACTTCAAAATAGCAGCCAACAAACTGACGGGGCCGCCTGATTTGTGTTTATTGTCTGCTCGGCAAGTCATGGTAATGTTGTCCGGCGTTTTGTCCTGTTCCTCTGTCTCCGGAGTCTCTGGCAAGTCATGATTTTATCATAAAGAATTGAAATAAATATATGAGTAGTGTTGTCAGCGATCCAGTTCGCAGTGGGAGGGTTTTGTGAAAGGAGATTACAAGTGATGGGCTAATGTTTATTTTAAAGTCACGGTGCATTAACTCCCTAATGCTGTTTTGCATGCCCTAGTTTAAACTGTTGCTTCGCCGTTTGGGGTGGAAGCACTTTGATGACGGAGGTTACAGAGGTCGTTTTTTGAAGTAGACACTGTGGTCTGACAATCAAAATATTTTTACTAAAATGCTTACTACAACTTTTTACTATTTTTTTTTTTACCAAACGGATTCATTTGATTCGTGATGATTGCGTGAAAAGTGGCCATTTGCCTGAAACAAAACATCTGCCTTTGATTTTTGTAAAATCTCACAACTCATCACTGCGGTCCTAATTGACCAACACTTTGAGAATTTAGTGCAAAGGATGTCTATTCTCAAAAGGAAATTTGAACAATTTTTGGGCCTTCTATTACAGGGATTCCCAAACTACGGCCCTCCAGTTGTTCAGGGACTACAATTCCCATCATGCCTAGTCATGTCTGTGAATGTCAGAGTTTTACAATGCCTCATGGGATGTGTAGTTCTGCAACAGCTGCAGGGCCGTAGTTTGGAAATCCCTGTTCTAGTACATTTGTGTCCTTCGAATGTAGCAGCTTTGTTTCATAATTTTGACTAATTTAGTAAAGGTTTGCAAATTCTGTACTGATTCCATAGGCAATGAAAGACAATGACTAAGGCTCCATGTACACGGGACGCTGGAAATGGCCGTTTAGGAGCAGTTGGGCGTTTTTTTCAGAAGCCCCTGAACGCATCTACATTTTATCTTATCTGTCCATGTACACCAGGTCGTTTACAGTCATTTGCAGGCAGTTGCGTTCAGGGACTGTTTTTAGAACGCAATTATTTGCGTTCGAACGTGTGTTTCCCGGCATTTCAAACGCACAAACACGTCCGAACGCGTCTGAACGCGTCCGAACGCGATGACCCGCGTTTAGCGTTCGCGTTTTTCCATTTTAAAGGGGAATAATTTTTTTGACCTCTAGGAACGGTTCTAAACGCAAACGCCCGCAAACGCAGCTAAACGCAGGTACAAACGCGACCGAACAGACGTTTCAAACGTCCTAAAAATTTCAGTATTCAAAGGGACTTTTAACAACGTCCCGTGTACATGGAGCCTAAATTGTAAATTCCTACAAAAAACACGTGGACATGGAGCTGAAGGCACAGTTTAATGCAGCTCTGTTTTCCTTAGTGTGGCTGTAAACCCTCACATATACCCAGTGAGGTGACTGGCCTCAGGTGATACAACGAGATGTAACAAATCCTCCTACATAAGTTGTACCCGATTATCTGCAGCCATCTCTTCTCTACAGCCCTTCAAAGTCCACCATTTAAAAAGGTTGTCTGAGCTCTGAAAGCTGATTGGAGGGCAGGGACCCCTTTACATTGGTGGCCTGTATAGTCCCCATTTATATTGGTGGTCAGCATAGTCCCCCTTTACATTGGTGGACAGCATAGTCCCCCTTTACATTGGTGGTCAGCATAGTCCCCCTTTACATTGGTGGTCAGCATAGTCCCCCTTTACATTGGCGATCTGAATCGTCCCCCTTTATATTGGTGGTCAGCATAGTCCCCCTTTACATTGGTGGTCAGCATAGTCCCCCTTTACATTGGTGGTCAGCATTACATTGGTGGTCAGCATAGTCCCCCTTTACATTGGTGGTCAGCATACTCTCCCTTAACATTGGTGGTCAGCATAATCTACTTTTACATTGGTTGTCAGCATACTCTCCCTTTACATTGGTGGTCAGCATAATCTACCTTTACATTGGTGGACAGCATAGTCCCCCTTTACATTGGTGGTCAGCATACTCTCCCTTAACATTGGTGGTCAGCATAATCTACCTTTACATTGGTGGTCAGCATACTCTCCCTTTACATCGGTGGTCAGCATAATCTACCTTTACATTGGTGGACAGCATAGTCCCCCTTTACATTGGTGGACAGCATAGTCCCCCTTTTACATTAGTGGTCAGCATAGTCCCCCTTTACATTGGTGGTCAGCATAGTCCCCCTTTACATTGGTGGTCAGCATAGTCCCCCTTTACATTGGCAATCTGAATTGTCCCCCTTTACATTGGTGGACAGCATAGTCCCCCTTTACATTGGTGGTCAGCATAGTCCCCCTTTACATTGGTGGTCAGCATAATCTACCTTTACATTCGTGGTCAGCATACTCTCCCTTTACATCGGTGGTCAGCATAATCTACCTTTACATTGGTGGACAGCATAGTCCCCCTTTACATTGGTGGACAGCATAGTCCCCCTTTACATTGGTGGACAGCATAGTCCCCCTTTACATTCATGGTCAGTATAGCCCCCCTTTACTTTGGTGGTCAGTGGAAAATGTAAAGAAAGAGGCCCTGTCTTGGTGTTAGTTATGTGACAGAGTATCAGAGGGGCGAGGAATTGATTTTATTACATGAAACGGATGTGGTTATGGACTGCTTTCTTATCATTCCAAGATAGCATGCAGGCTGAAGATTACAGTAATGGTATGTTAATTTGACACTGTAGGTCCATGCTAAAGTGGCTTTCAAATAAGAGCTTTCCAGCATGCCAGTAATTTGCTCTCGAGTGATTCTGCAGATTGTCTTTATCCGGGTGTGTTTATATTGGCCATCTACTGTTCTCCTTGCAAGTGATGCTTCAGATATCAACGTGCTGTTGACAACTAGCTAACGGTCCGGCAAGGAAAATCAGTGCTATTTACTCACAACACTTTAGTATAGTGGAACTTTTAGGTTGTTTTATCTGATGTTCAGAAAAACATTGTTCTATAAAAAAAAAAAATTAAAGCATTTTTTTATGTAACTGATTAGGGGTCTGCATGCTCCTTGATTATAAAGTGCTCGCACTAACTGATGAGATCCGACCATTCAATTTCTGCTCCGCTCCTGTGGAATGGTAAAGGCTCAGAATGAATTATGTTGTCTAGAGGTTATACGTTTTCATTTATATGTCAAATTGAACTACATTGGGTCCTTTTGTGCTCGTGATAAAGGGGTAGCCCACCTTGGAGAGATTTCTTAGGAAATAAAAATGGAAATGAATTGTGTAGTCCACAACAGCACCACTGGGTGAATGGGTTCCAGAGGCCTGAGCTGCATCATAGAAGAAAAAGCTGCTCTGGTGGTCTTGTATTTGCTTCTTTCAATAATCACTGTAAGAACTTATTGTCGGGGTTGTGACAGGTGACCCTTGCCAAACGATTAAACTTTTTTTCCACAAAGTGCTTCACCACTTTCACGTTGAAAGTGGAAAGCCCCTTTAAGTATGGGAAGAATAAGGGCACTTTTAGATTATTAAAGTGCCCCTTTCCTTCACCCGGGCTAGGCAAACGGACCTTTTTCTTTTACCTGTGCCGAGCAGAAATTCTTTCCTTTACTCATGCAGGGCAAAGAGACCCTCGACTTTACTTGTGCCAGACAAAGCGACCTTCTTTACCCATGTCGGGAAAGTGACCCTCTCCTTTGCCCATGCCAGGCAAAATAAACTTCTCTGCTCCCCTCCACAGGCAGCATAGGATCACCCTTCCTTGTTCCAAATCTGCTTTTGTAGCGAGGAGAAAATTTAAATACTTCTGGGTTTTGGGTATGGGTGAGCAAGTGACTCTTCCTCTCCCATGTGATGGCATTAGATGCCTCCTGGTTGGCCCAGTTCTTTAAAGTGGAAGTAAACCCTCCTATCATTTTCAGTCAAGGAAGCTGCCATCTTGGCCTCTATTTAATGTTCAACTGCCATGATCCTGCACATATGATCAGTTATGACACCAGCCATTGGAGTTTGGTTGAGAGCACATCCAATGTGACAGTTACATTCCCGGCATGTGCCAAAAATGTAACTGTTTTTTGAAACTGGTAAATCTATTGGTTTACTTCTGCCTATGGGGTCATGTAGTTTAAAAAGTTGGTTGGTAACTCACTCAAGAAATAAGCGTGAGACTTTTACCGGCATGGAAAGGTAGCTTTAAGGTTGAAAAAAAATAAAATTTTCGGTCCATTTCAACCACTCTTCTCCCCTTGCTCTGGTCAAGAGGAAGGCATCTACAATTTTTGTAAATTTTATAGGAGAAAAAACGATAGTTT
Organism: Pelophylax lessonae; assembly: GCF_965119305.1. Classification (NCBI taxonomy): domain Eukaryota; kingdom Metazoa; phylum Chordata; class Amphibia; order Anura; family Ranidae; genus Pelophylax; species Pelophylax lessonae. The sequence goes on along the minus strand of NC_138769.1, from coordinate 76,246,096 downwards.
GTGGCTGATTTGATCCATGACAGTTCATCATGTGCCATGAACCTTTCAGCGACACTGATGATTGTTGTGGAGGATCAGGGAAAGACGATCTTCTCTTTCTGTTTTTATGGGCCATTCCCAACAGTTTCCTTTAAGTGTGCAAGAATGTTGTCGCAACCATTTATGTAAAAAAAGAAAGAGGTTGTTGAGCTGTTGGGTCTTGGCACCATGTCCCACCATGATCTTATGTCTCGGCCATCATAGTTCTGGAATTATGTATGCATCTTCTACCATGTATTTTAGTTTGTAGACAAGTATATGTTTCAGCTGGGTAATACGTCTCCAATGAGACCTGTCCCATTGGGATTAGTGATCTATATTTTCTTCTTTTCATTTAAATACCCAGGATAGCAACAAAGTGACGCACACAGAGCTGACACAAGCATATAGCAAGCCATAAAGTGCAGTGCTGAGGAAGGCTGCTTCTCTACAATACATTGACCTGAAGATCCAGCTTTGACTGTACACATCATTAGTCAGCCTTTGACATGATTGGGTTTCTGTCAAATGCTGTTTAGCTAAGCATAGCTATCATAAAAAGTGGAACAGTTCCCTCAGTGCGGGCATGTGTGCCTCTTGCCTATGCATCAAAATGGACATAGCGCATATGTACAAACTCCTATATTTAGGAACAATGTTTATAACAAAATACATTGACGTATGATTGTATGCACTCGTGTATTAGCTGATACTACACAAACGCATGATTAATGTACCTGTAGTTGTTTGAGGAAAGCAGTATATATTAAATGTTTTCTTTCTTTTTGTTTTTACTTGACAAGCATAGTTTAACATTTTGGGGTTGATTTACTTAAGGCAAATAGGTAATCACTTTGCAAAGGAAATTTCCCTTAGTTTAGTGAATCAGGTCAAGCTCTGCTAATTTCCATCATCCAATCACGTTCAAGAACATTTTTTTTTATTTTCCATGCATGTGATTGGGTATTCTTTGCAAAGTGCATTTTCACCACATTCACTACGATAAGGGAAAATTCCTTTGCAAAGTGAACAGTCTATTTTCCTTTAGTAAATCTATAAGTTTGTGTCAGTTTAGGGGACCTTTTACACTCAGTAGGCTACCAAACACTTTGGGATTGATTTGCTAAAGGCAAATATACCATGCACTCGGAAGGTGCAGTTGTTCCAGAGCTTAGTAAATGAGGCGAAGCTTCAAGGAAAATGCAAAGGAACTGCAAGGAAAATAAAAAAACTGAATTTCTGCCTGCGTATGATTGAATGATGGAAGTCAATAGAGCTTCCCCTTATGTACTAAGCTCTGGAGCAACTGCACTTGCAAAGTGCACTGTTTATTTGCATTTATTAAATAAATTCCTAAGAGCCCATTCACACTGATCCGACTTGGACCGCGACTTGACAGCCTGACAAGTCACGATCCGTCGCGCTCCCATTGTTCGGTACAGGAACAGTTCTAATAGGAGCGATACAAGACTTAGAAAAAGGGTCCTGTACTACTTCGGGGCGACCTGGAGCGACTTGCATAGACATTCATTTTACAGGTCGCCCCCAAAGTCATGCCGCTGCAGTGTGAACCGGCACTAAGGGTACTTAAATTTATGTGGCCCACTTGTTGTGTTGGCTCAGTCATACATTGTGGAGGCATGGTCTACTGTTGTGACTATAAGAAGGCCAATCCCGAACAATGATGTACAATCAATGCAGGAGGGAGTGAATGTAGACAGAAAGTGTCTGAAATGCCGGAAGCCATCCACACGAGCTGCCAGCTGGACCGCAGGTACATGGACTTCTGGTGATACCTCCTCTCAGATGCCTACAGCGGGGATATTCTGATATAAATCACTATTTCCCTCATCCTCTTGCGAGTAGCTACTCTACTAATAAACAGTCCTGATGTACTGTACTTAGAGGTGCTGTGTCTTCTTCCCAAATAAAGTGTCTGAAAGGCTGTAGGAGACATCAAGCACTAAGAAGCAAAAAAAAGAAAAATAGGAAAAAATTGCATTTTACAAAAATAAAACCATGGCAGTTGCTCATGCATTTGGATCTGGAAAACGAAATGTCATCTAGCTAGGATTTACATTTACATCTACTTTAAATTTGAACTTTAGATAAGTTTAGATGTCTGCTTAATAAATTCCCAACTTGTCACAATGTACAGCAACGGTTTTATTTTTCAAAAAAGTTCCAACTTCATTGTTAAAAAATAGTCCTTGAGCTCCAGTCCAGTGACAGGTCTGTTTGCTGCAATAGGAAGAAACATTTCCTACTCCTGCTATCCCCTAGTGATCAGACTGCAACAATGTAACTGCAGAAAATCACAAAGGCTTCAGCAGGTCTGATCTGTGTCAGACATTTGTGAAAAGTGTCTAGAACTGCACAGGCACCAGAATTTACATGAGTGTATCATCTATAATCCAGCCTCTCGGTCTAGGAAGTAGATGTTGACAGAGTACTCGAAACCCATACTTGAGTAAAAGTACAAGTGCTCGATCAAAAAGTGACTTAAGTAGAAGTACTAAAGTATTCAACATTTTTTGTACTTAAGTATTGCAAGTAGTTTTTTTTTTAAATTTTGCTACTCAAGTACTGAAAATAAAAGTACCAGTAGTTTTGAAAAAATAAATTGCTACTCAAGTACTGAAAGTAAAAGTACAAGTACTGTGTCATGTAGTTATTAAAGAAAGAAGTCAAAAGTTTGAACATCATATTGTTTTTTTATTATTTCAAAAGCAGCTTTTATTTATACATACAGTAGCATTTATTTTCGTATGCGCTGATAATACACGTTTTGAGCTTCATGAAACATCTACTGTTCTGGCAGTGGTAATTTTTATAATTGTAACGAGTAACTATGCAGCACAAAAAAAAAAAAATTGGAATAGAAGTATTGAAATCATCGAAAAAATGTAGTGAAGTAAAAGTGGAAGTAGGAGAAAAAAATTCTACTCTAGGAAAGTACAGATACCGCCTTTCGGTACTTAAAGCGGAGTTCCACCCAAAAGTGGAACTTCCGCTTTAGGGAGTCCTGACCCCCCGACATGCCACATTTGGCATGTAATTTTTTTGGGGGGGGGGAGCGGGTACCTAGTTTTGACAGGTACCCGCTCCCACTTCCGCTCGGAGCGCCGCGGCGCCCTGAGCGGAAGTTCTCCTCTCCCCCTCCCTCCCTGCAATCTTCTGGGACACGTCAGAGGTCCCAGAAGATTGCCGGCCAATCACGGCGCGCAGCGCGACTCGCGCATGCGCAGTGGGTACCCGGCTGTGAAGCCGCAAACTGTAACAGCCGGGTGCCCACAGCAGTGATGCCGGCGCCGAGGGAGAGGATCGAGGCTTCCGGCGGCCGCATCGCTGGACCGTTGGACAGGTGAGTAAATGGCTGGAACTCCGCTTTAAGTACAGTAGTGAAGTAGTTCTACTTAGTTACTATACATCTCTGGATGTTGACCATCAATGATGTCTGCTTTTTTTCTCCAGGATGGCACCATCTTCTTTCAAATAAGTGAGAGGTAATAAGCACCTATAATTATCGCACTACTTACTTAGCATGCCTGCACTTTTATAATGAGAAAAAAGAAAATTGTTTTGGGGTGTAGGGATTTAATGTTCTGAAGGACTTTGGAACTTATAGAATGAGTGCCATGAAGTTGCAATCCCACACATGATCTCAGATCCTTGCTTTGTTAGCTGAACATGATCATAGGAAAATGTTTGTAAAACACAAGCATTGTCAATGAATTGTAACAGGGTTAAGGTAAGCAAACCATAAATGTGAAAAAACCAACCAATTCCCCCATCCATGCTAAACAGGATGGAGAAATCTCCATTGGCGAACATTGTATTTAGCACCCAGTGCCTTTTGAAGACAATGATACTGCCAAACTATGACTTCATCTGATTTGAATGCAGTCCCCATTTGGACAATAATTTTCCACCCACCACAATTGATTTTTAAAATCGACTTTTGATATGCTGGGTCGTGCTTGCAGAACCATCCATGACCTGAATTTCGGCCACTTCAGCAGGAATCAGATGACATTTAAGCTGCCTGTGGCCAGCATTATGTTGGCCATACATATAAGCCAGTGGAATCCAAAGATTTTCCCATCCATGCTAAACCGCATGAATAAATGACTCCCCCGCTGCCGGCTTTGGTAATTTGATAGCTAGAATCTGTGGCTAATGATATCCTAATGATGACTGAAGCTGATTGGCTGCAGTCACTTTTCAGCTGACTTGTTTTCAAAAAACAGTTACATTCCTGGCATACCTAGAATATGAACTGTCACATTTGTCTGTGCTCTCAACCAAACTGCCAAACCTTTAAATAGCTGGTGTCATAACTGATCACATTAGCAACACCTTGGAAATTGCAGGTCGAACAAAAGCTAAGATAGCCACTTCCTTGGCTGAAGAGGATAAGGAGGGCTTAGTTCTGCCTTAGGTTTGTCAATCCGGGTAATGTTGACAGGGCAACCAACTGCTCATAGTTCAATTAAATCACAGGAGTCTGGTGAAATCCCAACTGTCTGTGGCCAGACTTAAAGCCCCGCTCCAGAATAAAAATGTTTCCCCTCTGACCCCTCCGGTCCACCTCCCTAGATTTAGACGCAAGATCTCCCTTGCCTCCGAAGCCCGATCTGTGCTCCGATCACGCTCCAGAGGCTACTGACAGGCGGTGAGGAAGCGATGCAACGCCTCTTTACCGCCGGTTATGATCCAATTTTTGCCAAATGTGCCGCTGGGCATTTGTGGCGCTTCCCCATTGACTTGAATGTGTAGCGCTACAAGTCAGGTCAATGAGGCATGTAAACACCCCTGTAAACACCCCTGTCTGCTGCCTATTGCAGCTTAAAGAGGGGGGGGGGGGTTGGTGGACTACACAACACAGCCTAACGACACATATTCACTGCCCTCCAACCACAAGTCTAAACGAGGCCTAAATGATCACTAAAAAGCTAGTAAAAATAAAAAAACAGGCTAATGCCCTTTTTACCTTGCCAGAAGCTACGCTCAGGTGGCGCCCCTGTCCCAAGTCTTCTCCTCTTCTGTGTTCTTCCTGGATGGTCCTTCTTTTGGAGGTCACCATCCTATTGGATGGTCACTGAGCTGTCCTCAAAGGAGAGAGGATGACAACGTTATCACAGGGATGGCATGGGACCAATAGTGTTGGGGTGCCAGTTCAGAGCTGGATCAGTGGTCCCCCGCACCTGAACGGCAGCAATGAGGGAACTTTACTTTGGACTTGAGTATCTCTGCCTTCACCGAGAAAGCGGAGGGAAAAAGATTGGGATCAGTTGAGGGAGGGGAGAGAGAGTTTTTGTCAACAGAGGTCCTTTAAAATGGCTCTTATTTTCCAGATAGGTTAGAAGATGTCACCTAGCTACAGTAAGAACAGAATACTTCGAAGTGGCCATCAGCGGTCTCTCCTCACATTAGGGGAGGATTGGGTTTGTTTTATTTAGCTGTATAAAAGCTGTAATTCAGTTAACCTGCACCACAGTCACTTATTATCTTTATGGTTTGTGAGTCATAAAATGATTGGTACGTATTTGCAGGCCTAAGCATTTTGCCCTTGCCTGAAAATGAGCTGCAGTGCTGAATACAGACAACTCGTACGTGATGACTGATGAGTAACGGCTTACTACCTTCTACACGGTATTATCACTCACACTGAAACAACGCTGACTTAAAGCAGGCCAAGGACATTGGGAAACATCCTGACTCCAAACGGAAAGGACAGCTAAACCAAAAATGACAAGTTATATTTATGTAAAAAATACAAATATTTTACCAATCACATTGGTGTGTAAAGGTTAATTTTATAGGTACAGATTTGGGAAACAGCATTAAATTTACCTTATATTTGCCTTTGCTAAAAAGCTACATGCAAGCTACTGCTGGATGTTGGCAACAATTTTAGTGAAGCTTGTCATAGACGCTACTATGGGATTATTAATACCCAACAAAAACAATATTTGCATAGCCCCCCTCACTTCTGATTAACTCCAAAAATGTACTAAAAATGTTACAATTATCAGGTTAGACCTCATGCACATGGATACTAAAGGCCTCATGGCACTTACAGCTCCTAAAAGCCTATGCATGAGGCCATAGAATAACATGGAGGGGTGTTTTTAAGCTGCAAAAAAAATAAATATTAAAAAAAAAAAACGCCCCTTAAAGCGGAGTTCCGGGCACAGATGTCATTTTTTACTAAACATTCCCCCCGGGACAGTCAGGGCTAGCACATTCCACAATGGCTAGCCTCTGATCTGTCCCGGTTCGCACTTACCTGCAAGAAGAAATACTTACTTATAAAATTTCTTCCACAGCGTTTCCATCTCTCTTGTGGGCAGCTGAAGCCGGCGCGGTCCTCTTCTGCGTCTTCTTCCGCGTCTTCTTGTCCCAGAATGCGCCTGCACCGGCCCCTCTTGTCACTTCCGTTGCGTCGCCCGGAAATGACGAGCGGGGCCGGTGCCGTCGCATTGATTCCTGGGAGCTATGACGTTCAGCTCCCAGGAATCATAGCGAGACAGGAAGTGACGGGGTGAGCCGCGGCTCCGAGGGAGGAAGTACTCTGAGGTGAGTATCTTCGATCTTCAATTACAAGGTAAGTAAACAAAAAAAAAAAATAAATAACTATCCAATTCCTTTTCAGGTGAGGTCTACCTAGCGGAGGGGCACAAAAAAAAAATATCGTTTTTGTGCCCGGAACTCCGCTTTAATCTCCTGCTTTCAAAGTGAACATAAGCACCTTTTATGGCTTGGGTTTATTTTATTTATTTTTTTTGGGTACACCTTGGCTATTTGTTTTGTTTTTTAGCTATACTTTTGGCCTTTTTTGTATGTGTTCTTTTTTTCTTAGGTACAGTTTGGCTTTTATTTATTCAGTTATATATTTTTAGGTATACTTTGACATTTTTCTTTTCTTTTTTTTTCTATTTTTTTATATATAGTAAGTATACTTTGGCTTTTTTTTTTTTTTTTTTTAGGTATACCTCCACTTATGTTTGTGTGTGAGCTTTCTTTTTTGTAGGTACACTTTGACTTTTTATTTTTATGGAAAACTTTGGCTTTTTTGTTTTGTTTTTTCAAACTGGGTGCATAGTTAACCCAGGAGACAACCCTATGGAGAATTGGCAGCAGGATGTAAATCCAGCACAGTTACAACGCAAGCATGGGCCTGGGGGGGGAGGGGGGCTAGTTAATTTCCCCCCAGTGTGTACCTCGATAGCGCACTTATCGTTATTCCTAAAGAAGAGAACTGCTGAGCCATAAATGATGAAATGATGGTGCATGATGAAATCTGCTGTCTTCTAGCTCTCCCATGTGGGGCGGGGAAGGTGTGATCTAGTAGGAACAAGCCATAAGACTAGACAATGGAGAAAGGCGCCCGGAGCATTGTCGTCATCCTGTGCTCTCACTTCTCAGAAGTCTCTATCTGCTCATTATCATTGTTTTCCGCACAGCACCTGTTAAAGTTTATGCAGAGCTCCAGGCAACCTTGAGAGGGTGAACGCCAATGAACTTTTCTCTCCACTCTCATTAGGTTTAAAGTGAGCCTGTCCTTTACCTGTACAGGACAAGGCATCAGGCTCGTGTTAAAGTCACTAAATAACATGGTAATGAAACTTTGCACACGTTAAAGCAAACCTTCACCTCCTTCCTCAGCTTTCCTTAATCTTAAGCTGGCCATACACTAGTAGATTTTTAGATAATTTTAAATAGAGATTGACCGATTATCGGCAAAGCCGATATATCGGGGGCCGATATGCACTTTCCCCGATATATCGGAATCAGCCCCTGAGGTTACCGATATTGCTGATATTTCGGGAAAGTGCTGTACGGGAGTGATGCCTGCAGCTAGAGGCATCACCCCGGTACCGGCGTCCATAGCCGACGGTCGGCTGTCTTGTAATGATGACCGATAAGACTGAGAAGCCTCTCTTACAAGTGGCTGAGAAGCCGCATTACAAGGAGCGGGAGGGGACCCCCTCCCGCCGCCACGGGAGGGGATGCCCCCCCTCCCGCCGCCTTCCGCGGCTCGTCTGGGTCTCCCGTCCCACTGGGAAACCCGGGCAACCAGCCTGCACAGCCGCCGAAGACCCGATGAAAGCCGCATTCTTCTCTGATCGGGTCTCCATGTAAAAACCTGGAAGTGATGTCACTTCCGGGTACTCTGCGCCAAATTAAAAAAAAATATATTGGATTTAAAACAGCCAAACTTGGTGTTTTGAATGCTTTTAAGTGCAGAGAAGGGATTTGGGGTCTCTCAGACCCCCAGATACCTCCACAAGAGAACCTGTCAAAAAAAAAAATGTATTGTACGAAAATATCGGCCAATACCGATATGCGATGACCAAAATATCGGTATCGACAATAAATAAACGATATCGATCAATCACTAATTTTAAATTCTACCTACATTTGATGACTTGACAAGTGTCATTTAAAAGTACTTCAACATTCCATTTACTTTTTAAGGAACACAACATTCACTCACTGAAATTCATATGTTCCAAAGAAAAAATTCCATCCTGCTCCTTCAAATTGTCTCATCTCTACGGTCAAAAATATATGCTGATTTGACCCTGCTGACTATTAGAAAATGAAACAAACATATTTAAAATGAAATATTTCTACCAAAATTCTACAGGTGCATGGCCAGGTTAGTTTTACCTATTCAGCAGTCATACTCACATATAGATTTTTATGGGGTTTTGTAATAAATAATATCATATTGAAGTTGCTATCCCTCCACTTTCGTTTTTCTGACCTAGATAAGGAAGACGTAGGAACCAGCTGCCTTTAGCATCCCTGGATAATTATTCCCAAAGCCTCCTGAGATGTGTGATCTGTTTCCAGCAATCTAGAGCTTGCACGCATATGCAGCAAGGTGTCATCATGGAGCTGGGTCATACATCTCAGGAGGCATCAGAACAGTCTACAGTGTGTCATTGGTTGAGGGGGCAGCACTGCCATCTTTGATTTGGGAGCCAGGCGTTGCTTCCAGGAAGTGACAGCTGGTTCCCAAATCAAAGATGGCAGTACAGAAGAAAGGAAACAGCGTGGAAGCTTTGGGTGCAAGGAAGACCGTGTTGGACTGCATGGACAAAAAAGTATGCGTTTTTATTATATCGTACCAGGATGGGTACTTGGTGTGGCTGATTTTGGTTTTGATAGGTAGGTGGAGTTCTTCTCTAAGGCTAGATTCACAGATTACCAATGATGTGTAGTACAATAAAAGCACACACATTTCTTTGCACATCACTTATAACATCCAGCGGTTACTTTTTTAGGCTCCAGTCAAGTACGACAGTTCCAAGCATATCTCACAAATCTAGCTCACCTCTATCCTTGGTCCTTGCAGCTCCGATCGTGCTGATCACTTTTAAAGTTGAAAGCCGAACAAATATAAAATACCCAAACTGATCCAGTTCTGTATTCATAGAGTATAATATTAAATGCGACTGAATTTGACTTGGTATTAGCCTCTTGAACTCTCCTGTTTAGCACCGTTTAGATGGGAAGAGGAGTGGTAGCTAATGAGATGTGCTGTCAAGTAACATGCTGATACGAGAAGACCTGAGTGTCAGATGACCTCCTCACTCTTCTGCTGCTCCTTCTTTGTTCAGTTACCAGACTGAGGGTGGAGGAAGATACCACTGTAATCCTTTTGCAGTCTAAACTATAAGAGACAGTGGCGTCATCCTGCTGGCTGTGCGGTGTCACGGAGCTGTGTGATTCTCAGGAATGAATGAGCAGAAATAGAAATCCTTTTGCAGGCAGAATGGTTCCTGTATATATATTTCATGTGCATAATTTAGCGGTTTGTCTAGAGTCCTGTTGTCTTGTAGTCCCCTGCGGTTAGTGTCAGACTTCGCAAGGGTAATTATCAAACCTTGACTACAGCCAAGTCTGTCCGTTTTTTCTTAGCGGCCCAGAAAGGTTTGTAATTTTTGTCAATGTATTATTTTTCGGTGTTGCTGCTTTGTTCCTCTTTGGAGGATTTCTCTCCATTTGAGACGAGAAAGAAATGATTAATTTATATATTTTTAAGTAGAGAAGGAAAGAGCAAAGCTGGCCATATATTAGCAGAACTTTGTTTGAATTTTTAGAGCTTGCTCACACTAGCTTTGGTCTCAACAGCGAGCCTCATTCAGATCACTCTTCAGAGAGCACATGACAGGTGGCGAGGAGGCGGCATATTACCTCCTTGCTGCCTGCTTTAACCCCATGATTGCCACACTGGCACACTGCAACCACGTGCATTGCACACAGTTGCGGGGCACTTGCAGAGTGGCCCCATTCATTTGAATGGAAGGTGTTCGGTGGGTGCTAAGCCCTCTGAAAGTGACAGGGGGTATACTTCCTGCAAGTGGAGTCCATTCACTGCCAAATTGAATTTTAAAAGCAAATTACATTTTGAAATACTTTTGACTGACATTTTAAATGGACAGAAGAATTTTCATATGAAGTTTATTTGAAAATCTATTAGTGCCGGTTCACACTACTGCAGCACGACTTCGAGGGGGGCCTGTGAAGTCGCGTGCACCGCGACTTCGGCGCGACTTGCACGGACTTCATATAATGAAGGTCAATGCAAGTCGCTCCGATGTCGCCCCGAAGTAGTACAGGAACTACTTTCTAAGTCGGAGCGACTTGAGTCGCTCCTATTAGAACGGTTCCCATAGCACTGCATGGACCGCGACTTGTCAGGCTGACCAGTCGCCTGACAAGTCTAGGTAGTGTGAATGGGCACTTAGTGTAAGGCCAGTTTTAGAACCAGTGTCTGGCTTTAATTGTCCCTTGTCTTCCTTGGGGAGATTTTTCTCAGCTTCCTGTCCTAGCACTGGAAGGGTAAAATTTGTATTTTTATAGTTGATCAGCCGAATTTGCTATTTATATATACAGATTACTCTTCCTGCTTCTCTGATCACTGCTGGTGGGGTCAGCACATATTCGTGTTGATTCACTAAAGGCAATGCTATCTATATACCATGACTTGGTTTTTAACAGTTGCCCAGAAAGAATGTTGATTGCACTGGATGACGAGCAGATAACCAGTCGTCTGTGGATGTACTACATTTCCATAAAGAAAATTTCATACAAAGTAAAAAATATAAAAATCAGAAAGTCATTCCATGTACGCCTTCAGAAAATTGACTTTAGCTTTCCTTTAATCTTCCTTTTCCTGCGTGATTCAGTCTGTTATTACCGTACATTAAACTTTCTGTAATGTTCCTTCTTTTCATGTTTCCCCTTTTTTTCCAGAGCTTGCTGCTCGTCTGCATGATTTATAGGTAGGAATAGAAAAACCTGCAGTTGACCTTGAACTGCTGAACTAAGCTTGGCTTGTGTGCAAACTCCATAGAGCCCCATAGAAAGCTGACAACCTGGGGTTCAGCAGATGTTCTACTCCAACTCCCAGCATGCTCTGCTGATCACACAGGCCTTCGAGGAGCTGATGAACAATGGGGGGTATACTCTTATTTCTAGGATCCTTGGCTGTCTCCTGTGCTGTCATCATTTTCTAATGACAAGATTGATTACTGTATTGTACTGCCGGCGTTTAAGGGTCGCTTTTGTACCGGTTAAAAAGCTGTCGGAAGAAGGTAATCAAGAAATGTGAGATTGAAGGCTGTAACGAGGTGAATGGAAGGGGTTAAAGCTAAACTGTGGACTTACCTTATGTGTGCATGGCTTACTTTAAGTTGGCCATACACTAGTAGGGTTTCATTTAAATGTTTGTATGGAAATGTGGGCAGTACAGTAGCTAAGGCACTTTTGCCCGATAACACTAGGGTTATCAGTTCAAATCCCAACCGCATCACCACCTGCATGGAGTTTGCATGTTCTCCCTGTGCTTGCTTGGGTTTCCTCTGAGTACTCCGGTTTCCTCCCACACTCCAAAGACATGCTGGTAGGCTCATTGGCTCCTGTCTAAATTGACCCTTTTATTGATATAGGGGACTTAGATTGTAAGCTCCTTGAGGGCAGGGACTGATGTGAATGTCCAATATATACTGCATAAGTTGTTGGTGATATATTAATACCTGCATGGTATTAACATTTTTTTCCCCAACAAGTACAGAGGCTGTGCAATATTTACATATAAACTACTGTGTAAATTGCCAGTACTACACAAGTATCTGTAATAAATAAAATTATTGAATTCTGAAATATCACTCTTCAGAGCATTTGATCTTGAGTTTCTCATTGAGTTAAAGTGGAAGTTCAGTTAAACCTAATTAGGCTTAACCCTACTCCCACCCCCATTCTAAGCCTATTTTATTAACCCTGCAAAATGCCTATACTTACCTATTTTGAGGTTGCCCTGGTCAAATGATATCCCTAGCACCAACGTCAGTGTAGAGGAGAGATCTCCAACAAAGGCTGCAGAACCTGGATGGTGCCATCACCCATAGACTTACTATGGGGCATCTATTGTCGGCTGTCCCTTCTCTATACTGAAGCTGCTGCTGGAAGCCAGTCGCAACTTCAAAATGACATGACCGGCTTCCAGTGGTGGCTCCAGTATAGAGAAGGTAAAGCCAACAACGGATGCCCAGTAGTAAGCCTATGAATGCATATTCGCATAGGCCTGCAGGCTCTCTACACTGAACCCGGTGTTGAAGAGATCATGTGACTGGACCAGAATAACTTCAGAATAGGTAAAAATAGGCATTTTTCCTTTACAGTGTAGATAGAATAAACTTAGAATTGGGGTGTAAGTAGGTTTTGACTGAAATTCCATGTTAATTAATTCTAAACTTTAGAAAGAAAAATAAATAAAAGGTGTTGGCACTTCACCGTGTATACTCATAAATGAACATACAAGTCTCTAGAGGGCCATCTGAGACAGCATGTAAGGTATAAGTGAAAAAAGAATATTATATAAATAAAGCAAAGAAATTCATTGAAAACAAAAAATACAGTACATAAATCCAATGTGACTGTGCCCAACACCAATATTAAAGTGCTTCTGAATGTAAATGTCTTCCGATTTCTTCACTACGGGTGCTGGGAAGGTAGATGGTAACTCACCAGAGATGTTTGACCCCTTTTTACAGAATGTAAAAATTCCACATTTTGCAGAATGTAAAAATTCTGCATTTACACGTGCCGATGTGTCCTGTCAGTTTAGCGGTGGCGTGCGCTCCACGCCTTGTTCTCAGTACAGGGCCTTGGTAGGAAATCACATGGGATTCCAGGAGTGACAAATCCCCGCTCCGACGTACGTTTCACCGCACTTGGCGTCTTCAGGAAGTGACGACGTGCCATTTCCGGTTTACATTTATAATGAGTTAACAGGTTTGATTGGTTGGACACCTAAAAAATGGAAGACGGCGACTGGACCAGAGTAACTTAGGTAAAAATAGGCATTTTTCCTGTACAGTGTAGATATAATAAACTTAGAATGGGGTTGGGAGTAGGTTTAAGCTTAGCTAGGTTTTGACTGAACTTCCATGTTGATTAATTTTAAACTTTGCTGGAAGACCCATAAGATTTTTGCCACACCTGGTACTTGAATGAAATCCCAGACATAATAAACCAGTTATTTTTGTGCCCAGAACATGGACATTACAGTATGTAAAATGTTCCTAAGTGAAAACCACATTCTCAGCTAGAATTTAATTCAAAAGATTTCTCATGCTGCAATTTAGAATTTTCTACGGTCTGCATAACTGTGGTAAAAATTGATCCATTGGGAAATCAAACAAAGAACATTCCAAAAATGCAACAATTTTTAACAAAAATCTACTGGTGTATGGCCAGCTTACGTATCTGGAAGCCAAAAACTTGGTAGGCCTTTTGATTAGCCAGAGAATCCAGATAAAAGCAAGAGTGTTCCCATTCTTGGCCATCAGGGAAAAGGTATCCATTTAACACCAGCCCTGTTTTGGAGTTTGGAGAAGGGGGGGGGGGGGGGGTTGATGCTGAAACTTTCCCTAAAGCCTCGTACACATGATGGGAATGTAAATTTTTTGCATGCTATTCTAACATGGAAAACCAAATGGTTACTAAAGTTACAAAAGCTCTTGTACAACAGATTACAACTTCAAAAGTGACGTGGCGTATTGTAGTGTAATGTGTACTTTAATTTCTGTGCATGTGTGGTCTTGGTCTTCCGATTTTTTCGGGATGACTACTGTACTGATTAAAACTGATAAAACTGACGAAACTCTGGTGTGATACGAGAAATAAATTTGTGTTTGTCCCTTTGGATAATTTTGCATGAACTGTTGGTGATCGGCTCTTGAGAGCTTTGTGCTAATGATCAGATTATTGGACGATCACTCCGAAAGCGGTATTTTTTGTCTGATTTTCTCAGGACAGCACATGACAAGCACACAACGATGTATGAGAAATCTTCAGAATTAAAACAGAGATCTATGCATTTGCATCATTATGAATGGACACCTTGTGTTGTTTTTACAGAAATTGTGAAGTTTCTGTTTTGTGTCGTATTTTTTGGTCATCATAGATGTCATAAGTGCTTAGTGGACTTCCCCTGTAGTTGCGGCAGTCTCTGCCTATTCGAGTGCTGTGGGACTTTTCTGTAAATGCCGAAATAGAACTTTTAGCTGTGCATCCTATGAAGTGGCACAACTGGGTACCTGATTTACTTCATTTGAGTTCTGATTGTATATTTTGTGAAAAATAGCCCCTCCACTTCAAGGTCTTGTTCATTATGTCCAGTGTCTGTGTAACTTCAGTGTTAGCATTATGCTTAGCGGCTCCAGATAAATGACTCACAAATGACCTTGGACCTGTAATGAGCTCAGGATGACATCATGACGATTAGTGGAACTTGTCCTTCATCTCAAAATGACACAATTTTCTATATATAATCCCATGGAGTTATGACCTAGAGCCAGCCTGAGCCAAACATCGGCTTCCAGTTTGACACAATAACATGCTTAATCAGAATCCCTGACACAATGTTTACACCGGTAATAGAAGGGCACGCATGGTGCTGTGTATGTCTATCCAGGCTGTTTTGACTGCACTGGGTACAACACATAATAGGTGAATAAATTGGAATTAAACAGAGGAATAGGTGGCGCTGCCTAGAAGTGTGAGAAATGCTGGAATTGGTATGAAAAAATATAAAAAAGATTTTTTGTATTTTTTCATACTAATTCCAGCATTTCTCACACTTCTAGGCAGCGCCACCTATTCCTCTGTTTAATTCCAATTTATTTTATATCCCTTTGGGATATGTGAGATAGGCTGCGGCCTTACATTACAAATCCTAGCGCGGAAACCATACCATTTATAAGAAGTGTGAATACTTTGGGGTATATTTATAAAGTAGTCAATGTGGCATTCTTCAAATATTCACTGCAGATGAATCTTCCTGGTTCTTGGGTTTTAAAAGACATTGAAAAAGCAGCAAGAACGCATTAAAAATGTGCCTGTGTTGCATTTTTTATGTATTTTTTTAAGTCCCATGATCTATAAAAAACATGCTATAATAAGCAAGGTAAAATTGCGTCAACATCGCTGGCATTTTCAGAAAAACATTATCGGCACCACGCTGAAAACCTTATTTACGATAGTTTTCAGCGGCCGAAATTTTGGTGCACCACTGAAAGCCCCACTGTAAAACTCCCTGGTGTCTCACACAGTATGTTGGTGCCGGATTCAGAAGAGCTCATCCTGACCCTGGCTAAAATGCATAAAAAAAAGTCCAAAAAATCAGCCATAGTGCACGGAGAGTAAGATCTGCTTCTGGGTCTCAGCTGGGCCCCACTGACACGTTTTGCCCCAACCCACGGGACTTGGTTATAGAGGCCGTCCAACCTCCAGTATTTTTTGTTTAATCTTATACATGTGATGGGTAAGTATTTTGGGTGGTTCAGTGTCATCATAGGAGGCTCTTCTTCTTTTGGCAGGGGTGGGCATTCTTCCAGGACTGAGGGCGCTGATGTAATGATGTGTGAGCGCCAGTCAGTCTTGAAGTACTGTAAGCCTGCATTATGATGCATCCCCTAGGAGGGAGCACGTGTAAATACAAGGCTGGTCTCACAGGGAGTGTTGTTTTGAAGAGGACTGCCAGAGCAGAATTAAGGAGGGAGTCAGAACCAGTCCCATGGTATGTAAAGATTGGCAATATTTTTTATTTATTTTTTCTATATTTGGGGGAAGGAAAATAAATTTAAATAATAGGCAGTTCTACTTTGAAGGGGTGTATTTTGGGTGTCTCCGAACTACGGCCCATGGCCTGCTGCAAGATCTGGTGTTCTGATGTAAGGGGGGACTCTGTTTGTAAAGGGACTCTGATGTAAGGGGGGACTCTGTAAAGAGAACTTTGATAGGGACTCTGATGTAAGGGGGCTTTAAATGGGACTCTGATGTAAGAGGGCTTTATTGGGGACTCTGAGGTAGGGGGGCACTCTTACGGGCTAATGTTTATTTGGAATTTCTCTGCTTTGGTTTACTGATGTTGTAAATCCTTTAGCTGATTCTAAACAGTAAAACATATTCATTCATTTAAGTTTGTTTTGTTCTTTACAAAACTGATTTTTTTTTCTCAGCCCCCAAGTATTTGTAGAAAAAAAGGAAAAATACTGAAAAGTTTGGAGACCCCCGACTGCAGTGAATAAAAAATTTGAAGGTGCAGGAGAGAACATTTTTTTTGAATGAATGCATTTCTAACCGTGTATGTGGATTGTGTTCAGCAAAATCCATTCATTCCAAAATCAAATGATAAAAGAAAAAAAAAAAATAAGGTACTCTTGAGCAACATTTGTCATTGAATCTATAAATGTTTGGTTAAAAATTTAATAGCTAATGGCCAGCTTAAAGTGATTGTAAAGGTTCTAATTTTTTTTAATAAAAATAACAAACATGTTATACTTACCTGCTCTGTGCAAGGATTTTGCACAGAGCAGCCCCGATCCTCCTGGCTCCTCCCCTTCATCGGGTGCCCCCACGGAGAGCTGATTTTCCATGGGGACACCCATGCGGGTGCGCTCCCGAGTCCTGCTGCTGTGTCTATTGACACAGACATCGGGACTCTGCCCCCCCTCCCCGCTCCCATGTCACTGGATTTAGTTGACAATGGCTCCTGCTGCTATCAATCTATCCAATGAGGACAGAGACAGTGGCTGGAGCCGCTGGACTTGTGCACATCACTGGAATGAATGGGTTCAGGTAAAAAAAGGGGGGGTCCTGGGGGCAGCTGCAGCACAGAATGCATTAGGGTGAAAAACCTTGAGACTTTACAATCCCTTTAAAAAGTAAAGAAAAGATGTGAGTAACAATCTCCAGTGCCTGCACTATTAAAACAAGTCACTGATGGCAGCTGCAATATTTCCGTTAATTCTATAAAAGAGGAACAGCAATCTGATAAGTCATTCATGATGCATTAAAATTCACAGTTCTTGTACATTTCCAGTTTAATCTTTCAGTTGTCCTTATCTTGGCCTTATTCACTAAAGCAGGGCAAAGGGCATGGCATGATTTGCAAACTGCAGTAAAGGTGCCATAACACAGGCAATGGGGTGATTTACTAAAACTAAAGAATGCAAAATCTTGTGCAGCTCTGCATGGTAGCCAATCCGCTTATAAATTCAGTTTGTACAGCTTGAGAACTCATGAGCTACGCTTTGACATAAAATAAATCTGGAAGCTGATTGGTTTCTATGCAGAACTGCACCAGATTTTGCACTTTTTTTACGCTCCATTCACACTTGTAGGACTCCAAAGTTGCGTCAACTTTGGAGTGCAACTTTGGATGGGTGCAACTTGGATATGACTTTGGCTCTGACCAGTGATAATGGACAACTGAACATTCCGGCTCTGTTCACACCTGAGCGTTCTGGATTCGGGGAAGGAATTACACAATTCTGCCTGCGATTCCAGAATCACAACAAAACATGGGATGCGTCTGCAATGCCATTTTTTCTTAATGGCACCCCAAACGCATTGAGATTTTGCAGCGGTTGTCAAGTGACAAAACACCCTAAAATTGCGGCAAAAATCGCACCACCAAACGCTCCTGACTATATGCCAAAATGTGGTACATGAGCTTCTTTGGAGCATTTTTGGAGTGGGGGGGGGGGGGCACATTCAAATGAATGCTGCCTCTCCAAAAATTTGCCTCAAAAACACACAAGCTGAAAAAAAAAACGCAGTGCAGCAGCTGTCGCTGCACTATGCTTAAGTGTGAATGGAACCTCAAGTATGACTTTCATGCAACTTTTGAGGGCTAACATTGATGTCTTTGGCCCTCAAGTTGCATGAAAGTCAGATCAAAATAGTGCATGAACTACTTTGAAGTTGCTGCAAATTTAAGTCACACATATATGAATGATTATCTTTGGAGAACATGGGGAACCACTTGTCATGCGACTTCGATGTCTAAAGTTGCATAAGGGCTCTTTCAGACGGCCGCTCCGCTGCTTTAGTCCGCTGCGGGACTTTTTTTTTTTTTTTTTTCACGGAGCGGATGACATTTGTGTCATCCGCTCCGTGTGCCCGCATATCATCCCATCCGTTTGCGGATGATATGCGGACATAATGTAAGTCTATGGCATTGCGGATGTCAGCGGATGACACCGCTGACATCCGATTTCCCTTCCTTTCCGTTTTTTACACGGATGAAAAAATAGGGTTCTGTTCCATTCGAAAAAACGGAACAGAACTGAAAAGAATAAAATCGGATGTCAGCGGATGGTATTCCACTGACATCCGCAATGCCATAGACTTACATTATGTCCACAAATCATCCGCAAAAAAATAGGATGATTTGCGGACAAGCGGAGCGGCCGTGTGAAAGAGCCCTAACAAGTTGCACAAGTGTCAATAGAGCTTCAGTAAATCAACCCCAATGAGTATCCAATTGGCTTAATGACACTGAATGAGATGGAAGTGTGGGCTGTCTCTCAAAAAAAGGTATTTTCACAATAAATAAATAAATGTCCGATAAGTTAAAGGCCGGTTCACACCATGCTGGGACATGAATCGCACAGACCACAAGCAAAATGCACTCCATTTGCGATCTGTAGCGGGTGTCAATAGAAAGGTAATGACACCTCAAACACAGATCCCAAACTAAGTGCCTCTGCCCACACCAGATTCAGTTACAGTGCGTTTTAAAAAGTAGTGCATGCATTACTTTTGGTGCAGTGTCATTTTAGCCCATTCAAAATGATTGGCTGAAATTTCACCGCATGTTAATCGCACAGGAACACCCAGCGCGGTTAAGTAAGGGCATAAAGCCCCGTACACACGCACAGATTGTTGGTCGTAAATTGTTGGCCAACGTCCGATCTGCCGATTGTAGGCTTGTTAGTATGATTCTTCCGACAACCAACTGCGAATTTTCGGCTGAAAAAAATCTGGTGTGCATGCTATAAAATTTTTGTTGGCCAACAAAGAACGGCCGATTGTTCCTCAGTCAGTACAGATTTCGTCAGACAAAAATCAGATGAGCAAGACTGGGCATGCTCAGAGAAGAAAAAACACACGGAAAGTCAACCATCACATGACATCACCTCTGAAGTTGGTTTTTGTTGGCCAACAAAAGTCCAGTGCAAGTCTAGAGCATATTTCAACCAACAAACAACACTGGACAAAAGTTGGCCGATCGGTTGGCCAACAATCTGTGCGTGTGTACGGGGCTTAAGAAGGAGGAACATTTTGGAAAGGGACTGAAGAGGATGAAGGCCTGCTTTAAGGAAATCATTTTTTTGGTGGATCATTTTCAAATTTCTTACCTAGAGATCCCGCCAGCAACAGTACTTCCTGTTTGGGGCTGACAACGCTAAGCTTAGACCCCATAATTAGCAGTAGTGTTGTCAGCCTGCCGTGCTCCTTTTAATTGACTGTTGGGCGCTTATCTGATACACCTGATGGCTAACAGGAGGGCACATAGCTGGCTAACAACGCTGCTGCTAAGGCCTCATTCACATGGGCGTATTGATCCGTACACCCAAGCGAAGGGCTATATTCACCTTCACAGGTATTCCTTGCTGCCGCATGCAGTATCCTATCAAAATTAATAACAGACTGCCGGCTGTATGGATCTACAAGCACAAATGAGAATATATATCCATCTGCTATGTGTATATGTATATATATGTATATGTGCACAGGTGTATATCACATGTGCTGAATACAGTTCAGTAAGCCCATGTAAATGACGCCTAGTTGCAAGGCGATGGCTTCGGTTTGGCGCAGATGGAAAGTCCTGATTTCAGAAAGAAACTTTACAATAGATTCACAAAATAAGTTGCTTAAAGGGTAACTCCACTTTCGTGGGGAAAAAAAAAAAAAAAAAAAACAAATAAAGAAAAAACAGAAAAAATAGCATATACAATTGCAACACAATACCTATTGTAATTGAATGTTATTAAAAAAATTACCTTTCCTTTTCTGCAATTTTCTGAAAATGCAATGCAATATGGCTACCCGGAGCTGTTCTGTACACAGAATGTATACTGACCACACCCCCAGAAACATAATTTCCTGCTTGTGTGATTGGCTCACCAATTTTCCCAGAAGTCTGCCTAAGATACAAGTCAGATTTCTGGCATCCCCTGCAACAAAAATTTCATTTTTGTAGATACTCCCAATAGGAACATGTCTAAAGGGATGCTGGCCCAGTAGATATCTTTATTAGTGCTCTGCAGCTACCACAGCTGATTGATAATTATGAAACCACTCCCATTAGACCCACTCGGTACAAAGAAACAAACAATGATTTCTTCAGAATAACAAAAGGTAGGAATCTGCAACAAATGTTGTTATCACCCTTGTAATGTACAGAGATCACCCAGAGGGGAATGTTTTTTTCTCAACAAAAGTGGAGTTACGCTTTAAGAAATCTGTATACAGAGAGACTTGTCACCAGGCATTTAGAAAAATAGACTTTGGGTGTTCATACGTACTTTATTTATGTCCCTAAAGGTGCTAACAGCATTACATTTTCATTTGCTGCAGTAACCAAAAATCGAATATAAAACTAGATGCACACCATTTTTTTTTTTTCCCCTGATGCCACTTTGTGAATTTTACCCAATTAAGTTTATGCTTCTTAAGTATTTGAACTTCTGCTTGGTAGCGATAATAGGTTGGAACAAAAGGTCACGATGTGAAGACAGTGCATTAATTAGGCCATTGCAGGAGTGGAGATGTGACAATTAAGTGGATTTCCCACAGTCCCCCTGCCCCGCTGCCATTTTTCACGCTCAATGACTGCCTTGGCGTAAAGGGTAGCAGAATCCACCTTTGTGACACGTTATGCCTTCTTTGTCATTTTTATGAATCAGAAGACGCCGTTTTCCATGTTGTGGCGGTTGAAGCAGAATATAATGTGCAAGCAATGGGTGGGCTTTATTTTTTTGCACGAGATTTTGTTGTCTTTTTATGTAGTTTATTAAATGTTTTAAAAAGTAGGCATATGCTGAAAATCTGAAACATCTCTAATGCGCTCTGTGTATTATGCAGTCCTGTGCCCAGAGCTCTGTGTATTATGCAATCCTGTGCCCAGCGCTCTGTGTATTATTCAGTCCTGTGGCCAGCGCTCTGTGTATTATGCAATCCTGTGCCCAGCGCTCTGTGTATTATTCAGTCCTGTGCCCAGCGCTCTGTGTATTATGCAGTCTTGTACCCAGCGCTCTGTGTATTATGCAATCCTGTGCCCAGCGCTCTGTATACTATGCAGTCCTGTGCCCAGTGCTCTGTGTATTATGCAGTCCTGTGCACAGTGCTCTGTGTATTATGCAGTCCTGTACCCAGCGCTCTGTGTATTATGCAGTCCCGTACCCAGCGCTCAGTGTAATATGTATTCCTGTCCCCAGCGCTCGGTGTATTATGCAGTCCTGTGCCCAGCGCCCTGTGTATTATGCAGTCCTGTCCCCAGCGCTCTGTGTGTTATGCAGCCCTGTACCCAGCGATCTGTGTATAATGCAGTCCTGTACCCAGCACTCTGTGTATTATGCAGTCATGTGCCCAGCACTCTGTGTATTATGCAGTCATGTGCCCAGCACTCTGTGTATTATGCAGTCCTGTGCCCAGCGCTCTGTGTATAATGCAGTCCTGTACCCAGCGCTCGGTGTATTATGCAGTCCTGTACCCAGCGCTCTGTGTATTATGCAGTCCTGTGCCATTTGCCAATAAAAATAAATAAATAAATAAATATGTTCCCGGATTTCATTTTAAAAATCTGGTCACCTTAGTGTAAGGTCAGCGTTAGCTTCATATAATCTATTGCAGCCCAAGTCTGCAGACTTTCACAATACTTGATAAATCTGGAATTGCAATAATGTGTATTTTTTTAATATCTTCCTGGGTTTCAACTTTTTATGACCTTCGTGCAATATGAATTACATTCTAAAAAGTCAGTCTTTGCATGGTAATGTATTTTTGGTGGTGATTGACCAGGATCGTAGAGCAGATGGAGGCAGAGCAGTAAAGCCCCGTACACACGTACTGATCATCGGCCGAACGATCGGCCGTCTTTTGTCCAGGGGTGTCGTGTCTGTTGAAAACTGCAAAAGACTGCACACGAATTTTGTCCGCCAACAACAGCCGACTGCAGAAGTGATGTCATGTGATGGTTAACTTTCCGTGTGTTTTTTCTTTTCTGAGCATGCCCAGTGTTGCTAATCTGCTGTTTGTCGGCCGAATTCTGTACTGACTGGCGAACAATCGGCCGTTCTGGTGTTGGCCAACAAAAATTTTAATGCCTGCACACCAGATTCTTTTCGGCCGAAAAGTCGCAGTCGGTTGTCGGAAGCATCATACTAACAAGCCGACAATCGGCCGATCGTTCGGCGGCCGAATATTTACGGCCGACAATCGCTACATGTGTACGGGGCTTTAGTCTTCAGCTTGTATGAGAGCTGTGTGAACAGCAAGCTTTGAGAAAGCATTTTCTTGCAGAGTATTCAGTACCATGAGTGTATCAAGTACCATTTAGCTCCAGTTTGTAAATATTAAACACAGATCCTAAGCGCCGGTTCACACTGCAGCGACGCTACTTCGCACCGGGGCCTCCGAGGTCGCAGTGCGAGCAGCGCGCCGCGACCTCGGAGCGGCCGCCACGGACTTCATAACATTGAAGTCTATGGCGGTCGCCTCCGGGTCGCCCCAAAGAAGCTCCGGACCCTTTTTCTAGGTCAGAGCGACTTGTGTCGCTCCTATTAGAACGGGTCCGCAGCTTCCCTATGGGAGGTGACCTGCGGCGACCTGGGGCCTCACAGGTCGCCCTAGTGTGAACCGGCACTCATGGGAGTGTTGATTGCCACTTTAGGCAAGCTGCTAGCAGGCTTCAGCAGACTTTCAAGAATTGCTGCAGCTGGCTAGCAGCTTGTTTAAAGTAGCAATCAACACTCCTATTAGATCTGTGTTTAATATTTACAAACTGGAGCTGAATTGTAAGCTTCAACAAAGCTTACTGAATGCTCTGCAAGTGCTTGCTGTTCACAAGCTGAAGTTCATGTAAAGCAAGCCTTATGCTACTCTATATATTATGTAGGGCTGAGCTATACAGCTGGAAGGTCATTTTTCTCGATGTGACCCTGCAACAGGTTTAAATTAAAGCCAGCTTGGAGAGAAATACATGGAAGTTACCTTCGTTGACCTCCCTCTGAAGGTTCTAAGTGCTTGGCTGGCTCTGACATCAATACTTTGAGTCACTGACCTGGAACATGCATGCAGCAAAACATCAGAATTAAAGCTGAACTCCAGGTAAACCTGTTAATAAACAGATGAAGTAGGTAGAGGGGAGCTGTTTTACGTTCCAAAGTACTGCTGTCCATCCAGTTCTAAGATTCACACAGCACAGACCGGCGTAGCATTGGTGGAGACGGAGACCTGTATGCTTTCTGCTGCATTTTTACATACAGATCTCTTCCCCCCTCCCTCTGTGATTGGGCATTACAAGGAGAAGCAGTGCACTGATGAGGTCATCTGCTCTCACTTACTATAAGCATGCTTCTTACACTGCAGCACAACACATGGTAACACACTGGCGTGCGATGAGGTGTGTTGATAAAAATTGTACGTGTGTCTCTTTTTGTGCATGTTTGGTGCGATAAGCAATCTATTTACCCACTTTAACATCCTACCTTTAGCAGATTTACTGCTACAGAGCTGCTGTTCTGTTCAGAATCATGTATGTATATATACGTGATTCTGCACTTCCGCCTAGGGGGGCGCTCTGCTTCTGCTGTGACAGCAGAAGCTGATCAGCAGGTGCCGGCCAATGGATGTCTGCCAACACTCCCGGATCGTTGGGAAGACACACTGGACAGAGCTCTGCCTATGTAAACAAGGCAGAGCTCCGTTCTGACAGCAGGGATGTGATGGTTTTACATTCCCTGCAAAGCAGGCCAAATAAAATCCATGACTTCCCTTAGTAAAAGCACCTCCCACAGTACACAAAAACACTGACTAGGCACACATTTAACCCTTTGATCGCCCTAGATGTTTAACCCCTTCTAAGCCAGTGCCATTAGTACAGTAAGAGTGCATATTTTTATTACTGATCCCTTTATTAGTGTCACTGGTTTCCACAAAGTGTCAGTTAGTGTCCGATTGTCCGCCACAATATCGCAGGCCTGCTATAAGTCGCTGATCACCACCATTACTAGCTCTGCGTATGTACACAAGGCAGAGCTCTGTTCTGACAGCGGGGATGTGATAGCTTTACTTTCCCTGCAAAGCAGGTAATAAAATCCATGACTTTCCTTAGAAAAAGCACCTCCCACAGTACACAAAAACACTGACTAGGCACACATTTAACCCTTTGATCAGCCTAGATGTTTAACCCCTTCCAAGTCAGTGTCCCTAGTACAATAACAGTGCATATTTTATTACTGATTACTGTATTAGTGTCACTGTTTCCCACAAAGTGTCAGTTAGTGTCTGATTGTCCCCGCCACAATATCGCAGGCCCCCGCTATAAGTTGCTGATTACTAGTATAAAAAAATAAGTACAAATTCCAGTATATATCCCATAGTTTGTAGATGGTATAACTTTCGCACAAACCAATCAATAAATGCTTATAAGAAATATAATTTATTTTTTTTTGTTATTGGATGCGTTTTATAGCAGAAAGTAAAAAATATGTATATATATATTTTTTCCAAACTTGACGGTCGTTTTGTGTTTAGAAAGGGCGCCTCAGTGCGCACACTACCTCTGAAGAGTTGGCACAATTTGCACTATACCTTTGAAGAGTCACACAGCTTGCACATTTTGCACAATTGTACTTTTATTGGACTTTGTCTTGGGACTTTTGTGGATCACTAAAAATTTGACTCAACTAATTTTATCGACTTTTTTTGAAATAATCTTTTTTTTTTTTTTTTTACTTTTTTGACATTTGATCTTGTTATGAATTGTGATTATTTTTTCAGCAATATTGCACAAATTAACACTTTATATTCTGTGCGGTATTTTGCACAGATCATTTCATCAGTTCATGGTAAAACACGTTTTGCATAAATTATTTTAACTATTGCATGGTTGATCATTGATCACATGCATATAGTTTTTTTTTTTTTGTGTAACCACTTGTCATTTAGTACACTTTATCGAATTTATATTTTCTATGTATTTCATACATGTATAATTAGTTATGCATTTGTCACTTTAGGATACTTATTTATTTGTACAGTTGCGCCGATTTTTATATCTTGGTTTTGTGTTTATAGCGTAAAAAATAAAAAACGCAAAGGTGATCAAATACCATCAAAAGAAAGCTCTATTCATGGGGAAAAAAATGACATCAATTTTTTTTTGGGTACAGCGTCACCGCCCAATTGTCAGTTAAAGTACCGCCAGGCCGTATCGCAAAATATGGCCTGGTCTGGAAGGGGGGGGGGGTAAATCTTCCGGAAGTCAATTGCATATGTATAGGCCCTTGCCATTCACTTAGTTTGCCTCCAGTATTTGCTACCTTTAGATGATCTGTATCTGATGGAACACTGTAGCCCAGCTTTTGTGTTCTTTTTTTGCCTGAGCTCTATCTATATGAAGCGTGTTTTCTCAGCAGCGTGACATTGTAAAGTTAGAATTGAGATATCTCTGGCAATTGGATCCTATTAATAAAATGTTGATGAGAGAAAAAGCTGCCAGGGATAAGGTTTGTAGTTCATTTACAGTTCAAGGTTGTTCTCTGGTTTAATGTCAGCCGGAGGTCAGGCCGCGTTGTCTAATATTAACGCAGTCTCAAGGACGTGTGATTGACTTGGCAATCAGGCAGAAAGAGCCCCGTGCTGCTGAATATCAGAATGTGGCTTTGTTTTCTGTTTTCCTCCTGGATCTGGGTTGTCACACCCCTTCTGAACACAGGACATTGGACTTTCCCCGCACCGCGCGCCCTGTACTTATTGTTAACTGCGGGGCGTGTTAGGCGTATGGTTCATGTTAAAACAACGCTAGCATCTGTTACCCAACATCAACCTATGTGTGCGAGGAGCCGTTTACAACTTGCTCTAGTTAATGTGTTTACCTGGAAGTTATAGAATTAAAGGCACAGTGCACCCAAATGAAGGGCCTAGTCACACACACAGCAACATGTGCATTGAATGCAAGTGCGTTGAGTTTCAGGGTGGTAATAAACAGCATCCAAAAAAAAAAAAAACGGTCCCCGGGTAGTTTTAGTGTTAATGTGCTAGTATGCATCGCATACTAGGACATTATGACGGGCTTATCTGAAAAGAAAGCCCTCCAGTGACGTGTTGTCACCACTGAAGGCGCTTCCATCTTCACCTGATCTTAGTTACATAGTTAGCGAGGTTGAAAAAAGACACCAGTCCATCATGGGCCGGCGCTTCCACTAGGCAAACTAGGCAGCCGCCTAGGGCGCATTGCCCCCTAGGGGCGCAGCCAGGAGTCGGCACTCGCTCTCCATCATGAATGATTATTGTGAGCTGAGGCGAGGGGCGGAGGTGGGGGGGAAAGAAGGGACAGCGGAAGATGCCAAGGGTATTGTTCAGTGGTGGAACTACTAGGCCCTGGCTTTCCACCACTGTTGGAGAGGCCCCAAAAGGCAAGAAGGGAGCCCCCCAGAGTGCATCCTGCATGATGATCCTCTTCAGGTGGAGCTGAGTGGCAGGAAGTGACTCTCTGCACTGAGCTGGTGGGCAACCGTTTATTTCCCTGGGTCGGTATTAAGCAGGGAGCGGAGGAGAGTTGAACCTGAGCCAGAGCTCAGCACTGGAGGGCAGAACCTTTACGAGGCACCACAATGGTCTGAGGAGGCTGGTGATGAAGGATGTGTGGAGCTCTCTAACTACTTCTTTTCCCTCCACCAGGAGCCACCGCGTTTAACAGGGGTTCGGGGTCACCAGGTGTGCCATGAGGAGTAGGGGTCCCTGGGTGTGCCATGGGGGATTGGGATCCCCAGGTGTGACAAGGAGGAACATCAGGGTCCCCAGGTGTGCCATGGAGGAACATCAGGGTCCCCAAATGTGACATGGAAAAACATCAGGATCTGACATAGAGGTACATCGGGGTCAGTGGGTATGGCAGCATGACATGGAGTAATATTGGGGTCCCAGGGTGTGACATGGAAAAACATCAAAGTCCCTTGGTGTGACATTGAGGGACATTAGGGTCCCCGGGTGTGAAATGGAGGAATATGGGGGTCACTGGGTATGACAGCATAACATGGAGGAACCATCAGATCAGGGTCACATAGAGGAGTTTTTAACCCTTTTCCCTTTTTTTGGGGGGGGGGGGGGGGCGCAAGTAGCTGGTCTTGCCTAGGGCATAAAATAGTCTGGCACCGGCCCTGAGTCCATCCAGTATAACCTATTAAGTGTACATTGTATACCCCTGTATGTTGTTGTTATTTAAAGCGGAGTTCCACCCTCAAAATGAACTTTTCCCCGTCCGCTTGCTCTAAATTATCTGAAAAAAAATGTGGTAATTAAAATTTTTTTTTTGATTCACTTACCTTGTTTTTAAGGAAAATATACTCACCTTCCTTCCGCTTCCTCTCTCTGCGGACACGGCCGCCGACGTCACTTCCTGCTTGCATTGACTCCTGGGAGCTGAGCGTCATCGATCCCAGGAATCAATGCGCCTGCATCGGCCCTGCTCGTCACTTCCGGTGCAGGCGCGTCATTACCTGCCGAACAGCTTCTGGGCATGCCCAGAAGCTGTGCAGGGATGACGGGCCTGCACCGGAAGTGACGAGCGGGGCCAGTGCAGGGAATTCTGGGACTCCGACATCACCGAAGAGGACACAGAAGAGGACACTCCGGCTTCAGCTGCCCACACCTGAGATGGCAGCACTGGACAAAACATTTTCAAGGTAAGTATTTCTTCTAAAAGGTAAGTGAAATAGGGGACAGTTTAGATGTTATCGTTGCTTAAATGCACTAGCCCTGACTGTCCTGGGGGTATTTTTATCTAAAATAAAATTTTCAGGGTGGAACTCCGCTTTAAGGTGTCAGTCTAATAGTTTTTTGAAACTATCAATGCTCCTCGCTGATACCACTACTTGTGGAAGAGAATTCCACATCCTTACCGCTCTCATCCTCCCCTCCGGCCTCCTCTCTTTGTCCCCATCATCCAATCGCACACATTTGTGAATTTTGCGATTTATTTCCTGAATTCCTGTCTGGAATTGAATGTATTCTCTGTACGCCATTAATTATTTTTATAGATATACAACAAACATATCATCAAGAGGCATAGATCTTGAGGAATCGACTTGTTCACAAAATGCTTCAATCCGTTTTACGCCATTCATTATATATATGTTTGATGATATGGACATATATATGGCACCAGATATGTAGTTTATGGTGTTTTATTGTGACCCCAGGACCAGTGGCATCAGCACCGCGAACCCTATAATGAGGCCCAGCTCAACCACCATGATGCATGTGGTACAATGATAAAATGAAGTGTATTGATACTTTGCACCCCCATATCACACAGGCTAGATCAGCCCTGTTGTTTGCCCACCCTGGTACACATTATAGGTTACCTATCCCTGTTGTAACTTACCACTAGAACTTGTTCTAACTACTTTAGACTGGTTTTATCTGTTTTTGTTTGGTTGCTATAAGTTGCTGTGAAAATCTAGCCAATCTAACTTTAAGTGTCGGTTCACACTAGGGCGGCACGACTTCGGGCAAGTTATGCCATCGCCCGTGCACCGCGACTTCGGCGCGGCTTGCAACGACTTCACATAATGGAAGTCAATGCAAGTCGCTCCGATGTCGCCCCGAAGTAGTGCAGGACCCTTTTTCTAAGTCGGAGTCCTAAGTCCTATTAGAACGGTTCCAATTGCACAGCACGGTCCGCTACTTTTCAGGCGACCAAGTCGCCTGACAAGTCGGAACGGTGTGAACCGGCACTAAACCCCCCTAGAACTTTTAGTTCTTGGTGGATAGGGGAAGAGGAAACATTTCAGTTATGTTTTTATTTCTGTCTCTATTGGAGAGATATTTCTCTCACTTCCTGTTCCTGTGACACCCATGAAAGAATTGGGGGACATCAAGGGAGTCAAATACAATTGATATGAATTTTTTTTCCACTCTTTTTCTGCTAAGCCTGTGTTTTTGTCTTTAACCTGTTGAGATTATCATCACTTCCTGTTCTGACAGGATGTTGGAGGAAATCTCCCCCAACAGGGACAAGGACCACAGTAAAAACCTAATGGCATCTCTAAACTTCCCCTGTTCTGTCAGAATACCGATACCTATCAGATTCTGCTACTGGAAGTGAAGTATGGACTAGAACAACTTACATGCGCCATGCGTTCCAATAGGTTTCCTAATGTGACAGAACACGAAGCAGAGGCGGACATCTTCTTACACCCACACAAGTCTTGAACTTTACATTTATTTTAGCAGTAAACTCACCATATATACTAAAAAAGACTATTTCACAACGAGCCAGTGAAATAGTCTATTTGACTATATAATCAGTTTGTCGCTGAGCAGTGCGGGGTGTAGCAAGATGGCCGTCGCCACCTTCTACCTGCAGGTTTCTTGCTATACTTATTAGAATACAATAATAATACAAGCAAGAAACCTGCAGGTAGAAGGTGGCGACGGCCATCTTGCTACACCCCGCACTGCTCAGCGACAAACTGATTATATAGTGAAATAAACTATTTCATTTGGTCGTGGTGAAATAGTCTTTTTTAGTATATATGGTGAGTTTACTGCAAAAACAAATGGAAAATTCAAGACTTGTCTGAGTGTAAGAAGATGTCCGCCTCTGCTTTGTGTTCTGTCACGTTAGGAAACCTAGTGGCCATTTTGGAACACATGGCGCATGCGCAGTAAGTTTTTCTAGTCCGTACATCACTTTTGGTAGCAGAATCTGGTAAGTAGTGGTATTCTGACAGAACACCCCCACTCTATCCAAACCCTCCCCCCCCCCCCCCCAGAAAAAAAGGCTGAAGTTGAGCATTAGGCCAGTTAGACGGTTTGAAGCCTCCTGCTGAACCAGCCGAGGTTCGGCCCATGTATGGGCAGGGTGACTGTACCCAAGTTGATAGATTGATCAGCTTGGATGCAGCCAGCCTGACAGATTTTATATGCATATATCGCAAGAGGCTGTTATAGCCGCTAGCATTAATCACTGTGTTCTCCCAGCGGGGGCAGCTTCCCCAGCCGGGAGAACACAATGGCTCGGTGGAAGGGATTCATTCTCCTGTCAGCACTGTACTTGCAGGAAAGAAATTTCCTCCATCTATGGCCGACCTTTTCAGACCGGTACATCAGTGTGCTTCACAGGGGAAAGGTAGTCTTTTGTTATGTGGTTCTTCTATTGTGCAACCTCCCTCTCATGCTGTAGTTTGTGGTGGAGGCAAGAGCTCTCTCTGTTCTCCATTTGTACAGATTTTCGGTGGGAGATGATAATACAGGAGAACCTGCAGAAAATAATTGGCAGAATGAAAATAGAAAACATTACTGGTGGTAAATTGATATTGAGTATATTGTTGCTATAGAAGATGGTTTGTAATTTGAAGACAACTGTTTTATATTTTAATATGGTGCTGACATTTTTATTGTGGTGTCCTGGCTTGAGAGATTTCCCTCACTTCTGTCCAGATGACAGATGTCAGATAACAGGCAGTAAAGGAAAATCTCCCCAACATGAGAAATCAAACCTGACTTCCTCACTCTGTATTAAATAAAAATAAATTATTTTCAATTTGAATTGACAGCTTTGAAGGAATTCTGAAATGTGCCAAAATGTCACTTCCTTGCAACCATGGCAGCATTACCCTTTGTACAGGATTTCTTATATCCTTCTTATTATATTTCATACCATCCCTCTACTCGTGTGATTTAGCTTCTTGCTTTCCTGAGATGTCTGCGCAAAGCGTGAGGTCGGATTATAGGTATCGCCTGCCGCAAGGTTTTTTATTATTAGTGAGATACCTTATTATGCATCTCCTTAGACAAGATCTGCTCCCAGATGGTAGATGAGTGGCAGCCACAATCCCCTGATGGCATCTCTAAGAACAAGGTAACATTCATTCCAGATGGGTCACAGGCAACGCGTTTCGAAGTAATCAACACCTTTCTCAAGAAACGTTCTCAAATCTAAACTCAAAATGTGAAGATTTGTTATCTTATAGAGCAGTGATGGCAAACCTTGGCACCCCAGATGTTTTGGAACTACACTTCACATGATGCTCAACTACACTGCAGAGTGCATGAGCATCATGGGAAATGTAGTTCCAAAACATCTGGGGTGCCAAGGTTCGCCATCCCTGTTATAGAGCATCTAGAAGTATTATATCGAAACAGAAGGATTTACCTTTTGTCTTGAATTCCTCCTCCTACAGCTCTATAGCTTTAAATATGTACTTTGAATTGAATGAACTGTGCACTAGCAACTCTTAGTCTTCTGTGTTGAATGACAGCCAGCATCGTTCAACCCACTTCTACCGAGCCTAGGCTGTCATGGACCTGCCCCCAACCTGTGAGTGGACAGAAAAAGAGAAGCAGCAGAGTGATGAGTTCATCTCTTTATAACTCTGCTTTCTCCTCCTATCAGCATGCTGCTTGTTGTCAAATGAACTATACCGTTGAGTAGAGCTGGGATTTGACGCTGCATAACCATTCATATGTGTGAGGCCTAACTCTGTATTAACCCCTTCCCGTCACCTCCAGCCAATTAAGTGGGTCCTAACACCAGGGGGCAAGGCAGACTTCCAATCATGTGATCACTGTGACTGGCTGTAACAGTGGTCCCATGAGCAGGAGCCCGTTCCACCGGCTCCTGATCATAAACCGAGATGGGGATCTGTCTGTGCCAAATGGTCACTGTGCTGGGAGCGTAGCCTCAGCACAGAAATTTTGGTCCCCATGGACACGTGTGTTGTGTGTAGAAGTTAAGGCTAAGTTCATATATATTCGATGCAAGAACCCTGCAAATCCACTGCGGGTTCCCGCATCGCATTTAATCCACAAGCAGTTCACACTGCCATATGCAAATCGCTGGGGGTTCAATACAAAGTTAACGAT
Organism: Pelophylax lessonae; assembly: GCF_965119305.1. Taxonomy (NCBI): domain Eukaryota; kingdom Metazoa; phylum Chordata; class Amphibia; order Anura; family Ranidae; genus Pelophylax; species Pelophylax lessonae. Next base: position 76,213,606 of record NC_138769.1, on the reverse strand, counting down.
ACCCCAGATCAGTTTGCATATCGCAGTGTGAACTGTCAGTTCGGACATGAATAGGATCGCATTGGTGTGAACCACCATGTGATCCGATTCTGCTGCGGACCCAAAAAAGGGTCCTGTGTGTGTTCTGCCTAAATCCGATGCAAATTCAGCCATACAATCTGTATGGCTGAATTTGCATCGCACAGACATTGCATTTGCAGGGCCGGTGCTACCACTAGGCAAACTAGGTAGCCGCCTAGGGCGCACTGCCACCCCTAGGGCGCAGCCATGAACAGTGCCCCATTCCTCTCCTGTCACCAACTCATCCCCAGGGGAGGTCACCTCTAGAGAGGGGGGCACTTTGTATATGAAGGGGTGTGCAGCGTTAAAGGGGGGCAGTGTGTGCAGGAAGGGGGGGTGTAGGATTAAAGGGGGCAGTGTATACAGGAAGGGGAGAAAAGGGGGAAAGGGGAGGCATTATGTACAGTAAGGGGGGCAATGTGTACAGTTTTTTTTTTTGGGAGGGGGGGTGCAAGGAGCTGATCTTGCCTAGGGTGCAAAATAGTCTAGCACCGGCTCTGTGCATTTGATTTTCAAAACAATGCGCTCCGAATCACATGCAATGTCTGTTATCGCTATAGTGTGAACCGGGGCTTAGGGCCACAGTTTAGATTTATGTTTATTTTTTTCATGCATAAGAACGGATTATTGTTCACACTATAGCGATGACAGACATTGCATCTGATTCGGAGCACACTGCTCTGAAAATCACATGCGATGTCTGTGCGATGCGATTTCAGCCATACAGATTGTATAGCTGAATTCACATTGGATTCGGGCAGAACACATACAGGACCCTTTTTTGGGTCCGCAGCAGCTTCGGATCGCATGGTGGATCACACCAATGCAATCCGATTCATGTCCGAACTGTCAGTTCGCACTGCGATTTAAGAAACTGATCTGGGGTTGTCGTTAACTTTGTATTGACACCCCCAGCGATTTGCATATGGCAGTGTGACCTGCCTGTGATTTGAATGCGGTGCAGGAACCCGCAGTGGATTTGCAGGGTTCCCGAATCGCACATATGTGAACCAGGACTAACATGCACTGTGATGATGAACCCACTTGCCTCCTGTGCTTCACATTTTGTCCCCCATAAGTCAGGTCATTTTGTGGCATCTCTACAGATCCAAAGCTCCTCGCCCCTCTCAGGCTTGAAAACTGACATCACCATCCGATTGCAGAGAGCTGCGATTAAACAATTGTGAGTGCAGTAAAGGTTAAATCAGCAAGCGGTATTACAGGCTTATACAGACAGTAGAGCCGCAGTCTGCTATTGTGTTATTGTTTGATATGGAATGTGGCCAACTTTTTTTTTTTTTTTCTTGTTAATTTAAAACGTGGAACAGTATTGGCTGAGCTGACGGATTGTTTACTTCTACCCGACTGCCCTTCCAGATTGCAGGGGTTACTGGAGGTTAATAGAGGTTATGTTTCCACCTCTAATATTTTCCAGTTCTTGAGGTCATGGGAGAATGCGTGATAAGGGAGTAACCTGACCTCGGTTACATGACCCAGTAATTATTGCTGCTGGCACAAACATGTGACCCATACCAAACGTGAGACACGTCAGTCCATAAAGGGGCCTTCTTCATGGCTGGGAAGTATGTTTATGAAGTATCTTGTAACCAAAGAAGCAGCACAGAGTTCCAGAATCAGGCAGGGTTAAGTACGCATCGCGACATCAATGTCTTCATCACGTCATAAGCCAGGTCAGTCATTTTATTTAGAACTTGCTTAACCTGTATCCGTCAGAAAGAACTAAAAACCTCCTATTAATGGTACGCTTTCGTCAAACAGAAAACTAAACAAATGTGTGCAAGAGTGGAAGTCTATCTGCTGAGGGTTTTTGTTTTCTTCATTCAGAGATGGACTTGATTGAGGTATAGCCGATATTACGGCTGCTGTTACCTCACCAACCCAACCACCCACATCTACCCACCGAACAAAGGACACCACCAACTTCTTGGGTTAGACAAGGCCATAGCAGCCATTTTATTAAACCAAATACATTTTGTTACATAATAAATTGTTTAAATTTAACTGAACAGTAAGGCCCCGTTCACATTGCCGCGATCCGACTTGGGGGGGGCGACCTCCGAGGTCGCTGTGCGAGCAGCGCGCCGCGACCTCAGAGCGGCCGCCACGGACTTCATAACATTGAAGTCTATGGCGGTCGCCCCAAAGAAGCTCCGGACCCTTTTTCTAAGTCGGAGCGACTTGTGTCGCTTCTATTAGAACGGGTCCGCAGCTTCCCTATGGAAGGCGACCTACGGCGACCTGTGAGGTGACCAGGTCGCCTCACAGGTCGCCTTAGTGTGAACGGGGACTAAGAGTCCATTCAGACTAGCGTGACTTGTCAGGCGACTTGGTCGCCATAGAGTAGTACAGGACCCGTTCTAATAGGAGCGACACAAGAAAAAGGGTCCTGTACTACTTTGGGGCAACCTGGAGGCGACTTGCATTAACTTCAATTATATTCACAGGTCGCCCCACAAAGTCGTGTCGCGCCAGTCTGAATGGGCTGTAAATGACCCAAAATCAGTACATTGACTAAACCTTGTTAACTAACCTCGTCAACGTCTAGGGTCTTAGAAGGCAACTTATTAATCAACTGGCTGTATCTCCCATCAATATAGACTCCAAGGACCTCAGCCGCAACTGCACCGGTTCAAAGATTATTACTATTAAGATACCCTCGATACAGCTAAATGACTCTTAGCCATTACTGTCTTAAATTGTTACCAAGGTAGGTACACCCATACCTGAGATGGGCCCCACCCTTCCTTTTACACCTTTTAAAACCGTTACAGCCTTCCAAGACCCTAAGACCCCTGCCCACTGCAATGACAAAAATTCCCCGCAAACCGAAAGACCCAGGCAACACACTCCCCATAGTCCAACCCCATCCTGGTTGACCCCTAGAAACACAGTCCCGAAAAAGGAAAAAAGACTACAGAAGAAACCCCCAAAACCACAATAATCACTAAAACAATGGAGGGAGGGAGAAGTTATTTCCATACCGTCCTGCTCCGAATGACCTTAGGACCACCCTTTTCTCCCTCATTGACTCCACCCTGCCCCACCCTATCTATCTCCAATCAAAGCTGACCTTATGTTTACTCCAACTGTTGTTTAATTTTAACCCCTGAAGTTCATCTAGCCTCTACTGCTAACCTAGTCATGTCCAGCCTTCCGTCTACTGTCGCCATCCATCTCCAGGCCTTCTCTGTACAAACTATTTTTGTTGATAAAAGGATGGTGTTCTGGGAACACCACTTGTGACATGTAAGGATTCTGCTCTGCTGTTCCTGACTCCACCCCCCATTCAAGTACATGGAAAGAAAGGGGTTGGGACTTTAAATGAGGCTACAAATTCAATTGAGCAAAAAGGAAGGTTTGGGACTTTGAGTGAGGCCGCCACTGAGGCGTGTGACCAAACATGAATATATAACATAACATACAAGTATGTATGCGAAAAAGGTAAATATAGTAAAATCAAAATATATTTTATTTAAATTGTATGCAGCAAATGATATAGCCATATTATGTCATGATTACAACAATACATGAAATGATTACATATATGGATAGTACAATATAACCAGGACATGATTCAAGGTATAAAATACATCAACAATCATAATTTTATGAATCCATGATGAAAAAAATATTCTTTGTACCTAAGAGGGAGGTTGCATAGTACAGCATTATGTGGCAATCTTGATCAGAAATGCATTTCTTTAGAGCAGTGGTTCCCAACCTCGGTCCTCAAATACCCCCAACAGGTCACTACAGTTTTTGAAAGTCAGCAATGGAAGCCTCCAGGTTCTTCATGGCACAGTCTTCCTTTAAATTTGATGTGCCTTGGCTGCTCCAGTGTAAATATCCTGCCATTCCTAGCTTCTCATGAAAGAATGGATAGATCGTCTGTAGTTTGGACAAGCATTGGCACACACTCTTAACTTTTACGTTAGATACTTGTTCCAAGTCCTTGACACTCTAAGTATTGAAGCCTTTCAATTCAATATTTTGGACCACTGGCATCTCGTGTTAATGGCCTCTACAGTGAAACTAAGCAAATACAGGCACTCTTAAGTCCTTTAACCACTTAAGCCCCGGAAGATTTTACCCCCTTCCTGACCAGGGGGTATTTTGCGATTCGGCACTGCGTGACTTTAACGGACAATTGCGCGGTCGTGCGACGCTGTACCCAAACGAATTTGACGTCCTTTTTTCCCCACAAACAGAGCTTTCTTTTGGTGGTATTTGATCACCTGTGCGATTTTTTGATCACGCGCTATAAACAAAAAAAGAGCGTCAATTTTGCAAAAATAACAATATTTTTCACATTTTTTTATATGAAATTCCCCCCAAAAAAAAAGTAAAAATCAAAATTTTTTAAAATTTTCGGCCAATTTGTTTTATGCTACATATGTTTGGTAAAAAAAATCGCAAAAAGCGTATTTTGATTGGTTTGCGCAAAAGTTATCGCGTTTACTAACAAAGGGAAAGATTTTTGTCATTTTTGTTGTTTTTTTTTTTAACGCGTAATGGCGGCGATCTGCGATTTTTTTTGCGCTACTGCGACATTGAGGCGGACAGATCGGACCCTTGACTGACATTTGTGACACTTTTGGGGTTACCAGTGTCTACAGTAATCAGTGCTATACATATGCACTGTTACTGTAAAAATACACTGGTTGTGAAGGGGTTAACTTTATTTGGAAGGGAGGGGCTGTGTGTATCCCTAGGGGCGTGCTTTCTACTGTGATTGGCTGTGGCTTGAGCTGTAAGGACACTGATCAACGGATCTACATACTAGATCCGTTTTATCAGTGTCTTTACAGCGAGGAGAATGACAGGCAGCTTGTTTACACAAGCTGCCTGACATTCTCCCTCTCCCCCGCCGATCGCCGAGTGACCGGCGGACATCGGGTCCGCTGGTCACACGCGCGGGGGGGTCCGTGACCACGCGGGAGCGGGAGCGCGCCTCCGGGGGCGCACGCTCGCTCCCTAGACCCTCACAAGCTAGTGACGTAACCCTACGTCACTTTGCCTGTGAGGGGCTGACTGCCGACGTAGATCGGCGTTAGGCAGTCGGCAAGTGGTTAAGCCACCCTTACTCCAATGCTGCTTATGCTATCCACACATGGCTAAATTTCTAATGCCGCAGGCTGAACAAAAGAAAGTCAAAAGATTCCTCCATCCATGCAAAAAAAAAAACATGGAGGGAGGAACCTCCACTGCCAGCTATTAAATTCAGGCAGCTGCCACACCAACATTTAGTAGAATGCAGTCATTCTACGGCCAATATTTGTCCATCTGACTTTTGCTGTGCTGGGTGGTGCTGACAGGGTTATAAACTTTTTGTCCAAGTCAGCACTTAAGCCTCGTACACACGTAACGATTGTTGGCCTTGACCGATCGGCCGTCTTTTGTCCAGTGTTGATGTGTTGGTTGAAATGTGCTCTAGACTGCACACAAATTTTTTCGGCCAACAACAACCAACTTCAGAAGTGATGTAATGTGCTGGTTTACTTTCCGTGTGTTTTTTCTTCTCTGAGCATGCCCAGTCTTGCTCATCTGATTTTTGTCTGCCGAAATCTGTACTGACTGACGAACAATCGGCCGTTCTGTTGACGGCCAACAAAAATTTTATAGCAAGCACACCAGATTTTTTTCGGCCGAAAAGTCGCAGTCGGTTGTCGGAAGCATCATACTAACAAGCCGACAAACGGCCGATCGGACGTTGGCCGAAAATTCACAGCCAACAATCCTTGCGTGTGTACGAGGCTTAATCTGCCAAAATTAAGGCCATCTATGATGAACATTAATTTCGGATGATTGGTTTGTCCTTTAGACATAAGAGGTCCTATTGTGGTACCATTGGGATAGACGGGGACTATATGACTAGAGGAGCAGGTCATTTAGTTAGGAAGGGAGTAGATCAGTCATGTTAAAACAGGGGTGAAGGGGATCATCACACCTATTAGACTGGCACAACTATACCCCTTGAAGTTGAAAGATGAGATTGCATCTCGCTTTCCAATTCTGGGGAGCTGTGTTGGAAAATATGACTCCCGTATGAAGGAATTAGAAGACAATTTTGGAGTTTTGTCTAAATTGTTTGTGTAACTTCTGTTTTTTTTTTAATACAAGTATTTAACATAAAGAGGAGTTAGAAATCTCCGTAGAGATCTTATGATATATACATAGGTGAGCACATTGCTTGGGTACATTTTTCTTCTTTTGGTTATCACTTTAAATGGTATCTGTATGAAGGACGTAGGTGCTGGTATGTGAAGGTCAGTGTTAAGATCGGTCTCAGTCTATGGAGGCAGGCAGTTTTACATTTTGAAAAAGCTTTAGTGAGACCTTGAAATCTCTGTTGTTCTCCTTGCCAAGTAACGTTTTCAGCTATAGCTTTGGATATATTTTATCAACCTTGCCAGAAGCGTATTGTTGCAGAGTTTTTGTGCCTTACAAACAAAAGCCGTTGATCTTAAGATGCTGGCTTCCATTGCCTTATTTTGAAATTTTAATTGTTTATTTGTCAAGCTGTTTCTATCTGCGGTGACATGTTGTATAGAAGAAACGTGTACCGTAGAGTACTTGGATGGGTTGCTCTTGAAAAACAGAATCTTGCACAGAATATTTTCAATACATACTAATAAAAACCCTCTAAAATTTTGGGTCCAGGATGTTCATACCTAAAGGAGGGCACAGACCACAAATGGATTCCTACATCAGAGATATCCTGGAACTTGCATAGTACTTCCAAGAAGTCTCCCGTCCTTGCATTTATGTAACCCTAGCGTACAGGTGGGCCATAGATAGCTTAAATCTAGAGAAACAGCAAGTTCAACCATTGCATCTGATGACTGGGCTGCATAGAGGTTTAACTTGGTTGAGATAATGAGCAATACTGACCCTCGGAAGTGCTTGTTATCACATACAGAGACTTGCCAGCATTCTATGGAGTTGAGCTAAAGAAACTTTCCTCATTAGTTGGCTTGTTCCATTCATCGACATCGAGCTGAGCAGAAAACGGAGAAGCAATTTGAAAATGCCATTCTTTTCCTTACATAGTATCGTGACAAAAAGCAGCAATTTACTTTAATATCGGTGACCGAAGGACTGCACAGATCGGATTAACTGAGACTTGTGTAAATGTGGTTTTTGCAACCATTGCTTATAAGGCATAGGTACTTCTCTCCTGTAATACAGTGCATGCTGACTGACTATTCAAGTCTCTGTGCAACTAGCATAACGTTGAATAGGTTAGAAATGAAAGAGCAAGACCAGGTCATTTATTTGCATAGAGAATCCTAAGGTCGCTGTCACATAGGTAGCCCTCATTTTATCTAAGTCGGAAATTCAGAACAGAATAGAAACAAATGTCACATATTTGACATCCATGTCCATTGGGTAAAATCACTATGGGTGGTCGGATGTAAGGAGATATACATCCACCTATATCTACCTACAGGTCAGCAAAAATGGACTTTGAACCAAATTTATTATTCCAACATACATCGACTTACATCCGGCCAGGGAAGGACTGGGCCAGGGGGCAGGGGGGCAATTGCCCCCTGGGCCACTCTGATGCTCCGTAAAAAGGCTGCACTGCTTCTGCCACAAACATGCCTAAAGGATTCCTGGTGAAGAGAAGTAAAAAGTCCCCACCACTGACCTACTGAGTGTGGGTTGAAGTCAAGGACAGAGCACAGCCCCCCCCCCCCAGCATTGATGGTGTAAACTGTGTCTGAGCAGAGGCCAGTTCCATGCCCCACTGGAAACTCTTCTGCCCCGGCCAGCCCCAACCGAGCTGTCCCAGCTCCCCTCAACCTCCCCCTGCTGGCCAAGTCAGGAAACCGGATTCAGCCGGTAAGTAGAGAGTATCTGGAGCCTGGCTTAAGCTTGGAATGGGGGTCAGGAGGAGGATTGGGAGAGTGGGGGGTGAGGGAAAGGGGGAGGGAAAGTGGGAGGGGGGCCGAGTCGCTGCACCATGGGCGTCTGGTTTGTACTTGCCCCCTGGGCCAAACGTTACCAGTCTCCCCCTGCATCTGGCCACCCATAAGGATACATTGCACTCAGTATGTGTTCTGGACTACCATAACACTTGAGCTAAAGTAAAAGGGGCCTCATTCTCTCTACCTCAGTCAGGCAGAGTATCAATGTTCCACCTTTCTGTGTTGTTCCCGATTGACTTTGAGTATTTAAATGCAGTTTGGTGTCAGAGAACTCTTTATTATCTAACACCAGATTTGCATAATGCCAGTCTTCCTTGGTACAGGGAAGGAGCCATAGAGCCTACAGTTAAAGAAAACCTGTTTCCATAGTTTTGGCACAGGTGTACTTTAAAGTAGATCACACCCTAATGAGAATACCTTTAGTATGTTACAGCATGGTGTGATCTGATCAGTAGCCATTTTATTCTTCCCTTAATTATACTGGTTTTATCTTATTTGCATTTCAGTGCTGTTGACCTCTTTTTGTGTACATGCACTTGCTCCAGCGTTGGCTGCACGCTATTGCTCTGGACTGGCTTTGTTACAATAACAACAGTGTGCTGGTGTGGGCACTGGCAGTCTCCACCAAGGGCAAGTGTGATGGTGACAGTGCAGGAGTACAAAAGGGAGACTTTTTTTATCCCCATAGAAAGTACCTTAACTAGGACCTTCATGGCAGGGTGACCAAGTATACAATGAGGTGTAGTGTCTTTCAATGCACTACGCAAAAATGCAACCCGTCCTACATTTTTCAGCGCCCACCAACGCAGAAACTCTGAAAAAAATAGGACATATCTCAAATTGTCTTGTCTATGTGTATACACATACAGTATGAATGGGCCCTAGACGTATTCATTACTGCCACCTAGGAATTCTTGTCTGATGGGGGCACCATTTTGTCCTGTGTATGCAGAATGTGCATATACAATGATGTAATAGTTACAGTGGGTACGGAAAGTATTTAGACCCCCTTAAATTTTTCACTCTTTGTTATATTGCAGCCATTTGCTAAAATCATTTAAGTTCATTCTTCTTCCTCATGAATGTACACATAGCTCCCCATACTGACAGAAAAACACAGAATTGTTGACATTGTTGCAGATTTATTAAAAAAGAAAAACTGAAATATCACATGGTCCTAAGTATTCAGACCCTTTGCTCAGTATTTAGTAGAAGCCCCCTTTTGATCTAATACAGCCAGGAGTCTTTTTGGGAAAGATGCAACAAGTCTTTCACACCTGGATTTGGGGATCCTCTGCCATTCCTCCTTGCAGATCCTCTCCAGTTCTGTCAGGTTGGATGGTAAACGTTGGTGGACAGCCATTTTTAGGTCTCTCCAGAGATGCTCAATTGGGTTTAAGTCAGGGCTCTGGCTGGGCCATTCAAGAACAGTCACGGAGTTGTTGTGAAGCCACTCCTTCGTTATTTTAGCTGTGTGCTTAGGGTCATTGTCTTGTTGGAAGGTAAACCTTCGGCCCAGTCTGAGGTCCAGAGCACTCTGGAGAAGGTTTTTGTCCAGGATATCCCTGTACTTGGCCGCATTCATCTTTCCCTCGATTGCAACCAGTCGTCCTGTCCCTGCAGCTGAAAAACACCCCCACAGCATGATGCTGCCACCACCATGCTTCACTGTTTGGACTGTATTTGACAGGTGATGAGCAGTGCCTGGTTTTCTCCACACATACCGCTTAGAATTAAGGCCAAAAAGTTCTATTTTGGTCTCATCAGACCAGAGAATCTTATTTCTCACCATCTTGGAGTCCTTCAGGTGTTTTTTAGCAAACTCCATGCGGGCTTTCATGTGTCTTACACTGAGGAGAGGCTTCCGTCGGGCCACTCTGCCATAAAGCCCCGACTGGTGGAGGGCTGCAGTGATGGTTGACTTTCTACAACTTTCTCCCATCTCCTGACTGCATCTCTGGAGCTCAGCCACAGTGATATTTGGGTTCTTCTTTACTTCTCTCACCAAGGCTCTTCTCCCCCGATAGCTCAGTTTGGCCGGACGGCCAGCTCTAGGAAGGGTTCTGGTCGTCCCAAACGTCTTCCATTTGAGGATTATGGAGGCCACTGTGCTCTTAGGAGCCTTAAGTGCAGCAGAAATCTTTTTGTAACCTTGGCCAGATCTGTGCCTTGCCACAATTCTGTCTCTGAGCTCTTCAGGCAGTTCCTTTGACCTCATGATTCTCATTTGCTCTGACATGCATTGTGATCTGGAAGGTCTTATATAGACAGGTGTGTGGCTTTCCTAATCAAGTCCAATCAGTATAATCAAACACAGCTGGACTCAAATGAAGGTGTAGAACCATCTCAAGGATGATCAGAAGAAATGGAAAGCACCTGAGTTAAATATATGAGTGTCACAGCAAAGGGTCTGAATACTTAGGACCATGTGATATTTCAGTTTTTCTTTTTTAATAAATCTGCAACAATGTCAACAATTCTGTGTTTTTCTGTCAGTATGGGGTGCTATGTGTACATTCATGAGGAAGAAGAATGAACTTAAATGATTTTAGCAAATGGCTGCAATATAACAAAGAGTGAAAAATGTAAGGGGGTCTGAATACTTTCCGTACCCACTGTAGGACCTAAAATGTTTATTACAGAAATTTTCACTTTGCCTAGAATTTCCCTTTATAAATCAAATCTTGCCAACCCTTGCATTTGTATCATAAGTCAAATACTTCAATTTAATTTTAGAGTTACCATTGTAATGATTATAGCTGTATTTTGCACCTTTTTTTGTCCCTCTCTTTGAAATAGTCTTTGGAGTTTATCTGTCTCCTTTTTGTTCTGTTTGTGCTGGGAGGTGTTCGCTCTGTTCAGATTAATGGAAAACCATTATGTACTGCGTGGGAAGAGTGCTTTTCAGCATATGAAACAATATTTCTTTAATGATAGCGAGCTCTTATGTAACTGTGCTGTGTAGCTTTAGCTGCAGTCTTTCTTCACCTCCAGGAGCATGGGGGCAACCTTCTCAGCCTGGGAACGGAGGGCACAGCTAATGAGATGAGGGGTAGTGAGCACCAGGGGGTCAGTAGTTAAAGGTCTTTCTGTTTACTATGAAATTAGGTGTAGTGAGACCCAGGGGGTCAGTAGTTGAGAAGCTGTCTGTATACCATGAAATGAGCTATAGTGTTGCACCAGGGGGGTCAGTAGTTAAGGGTCTGTCTGTATTCTATGAGGTGAGGTGTAGTGAGCCCCAGGGGGTCATTAGTTAAGGGTCTGTCTGTATACTATGAAATGAGGTATAGTGAGCACCAGGGGATCAGTAGGAAAAGGTCTGTCTTCATACTATGAAATAAGCTGTAGTGAGAACCAAAGGGTCAGTAGATAAGGCTATACTATGAAATGAGGTGTAGTGTGAAAAAGGGGGTCAGTAGTTAAGCGTCTGACTGTATACAGGTTGAGCTTGCAAAGGTACACTTGTATTGGGCCTCTTTCACACGGGCGTTCCGTATGTCCGTATATCACCCCATCCGTTTGCGGGTGATATACGGACATAATGCATGTCAATGGGATTGCTGACATCCGATTTGCATCCTTTCAGTTCTGTTCCGTTTTTTGGAACGGAACAGAACCCTATTTTTCTTCAAAAAAACGGAAAGGACGCAAAATCGGATGTCCGCGGTGTCATCCGCTGACATCCGCAATTACATAGACTTACATTACCACACCACCTACTCTTTATTTTTTATATGTTCCGCAATAACATAACTTAAAAAAATAAAATCCAAATTGTTGGCTACCTTTGGCGGCTTTAGAGTTCTGTTAACTAGATTTGAACACTGTCCTTGCAAAGGGCTAAAATTTGGAAATGGCCCTCCTGTATTTTATTATGAGGACATAGACTGGCCAGAAATCCTTAGAATCAGACATGTTGCCTTCACCTTTTTTTTTTTTTTTTTTTAATATAAAGGGACCTGTTGGGTTTATGTGACTATATACTCTATAGTGAGTTTTTTTTTTTCAAATTTGATTGCAAAAGTGGAAATACACTTTAAAATAATCCATAATACTCATGACGTGTCTTGCCCCTCCCCTCTTCCATCCATTTAAAGGATACGTTATAATGGTTTTTGTTCAATCCTACCTTTTTATTTTTTACAAATGTATTAATGTATTATAAGTTTACATATATGTAAGGTTTTTTTATACTTTTAATACAGGATCTATGGCGCTTCTTTCTAAGAATGTCCAATGCTGCCTGCCAAGTTGTTGGCAGCCTGTGTGTAACTGACTAAGCCAGATGGTCCTGTCTTTTGTGGGAGAAAGTGAGAGGGTAATCTGATCTCCCTGCTCCTCATGTTTATTGCATAGCACAGCTGTACCCAAGCCTGTAGTAGTCTGCTGACACCTGCTGGCTGCAAGTTGTACATAAGGAATATTAGTCCATGGACCTACATATTCCTATGATCGGATCAGCTGATCGCATTAAAGCTGTTCAATCGGTGAATTTTTAACCAAAATATAATGTTAACATAAACCAATAAATGTAATGTTATGCACAACATAGGGCTGCGGTGTGTAGTATCGTGTTGTGTGTTGCATTGCATAAAAATGCCGTATTTTATGCCTTGCACATCAATACACATCCACAGACATCCTAAACAAATACGAGACGTTTGTAGACCAAAATCAAGCAAACAGAGACACAGGAGAGGGGGCGCCCATGCTGGACATAGGTGATGACATCATCCTGGCAAGGTGCACTTCAAGCTTGATGGATCTGAAATGACAGGTGCTCTTTAAATGTTAGGACTCATTCTTGCAGGTAGTATGAAATTGTGTGAATGCATCAATGCTGTGCATGTTATCTCAGCTTACAGAGCTTCCATTCACTGACTGAGTTTACTAAAAATGTATATATTACAGAATATACATATTTAAAAATATATATATATATATATATATATATGTACTGTATATGTATATATACTACATAACTAAGCTCCCTTTCATGCTGAATTAACACAATTATTAATGTATCTTAAATAGAAAACTATCTTACCTCCAAGAGCATTTTATTAAAATATATTTAATTAAAATATATTTAATAAAAATCAAAATAATCAGATTTAAAAAAATAAATAAATAAATAAGATTTAAATAGAAAAAAAAACTGATTTTTGTTTTGTTTTTATAAAAATCCTCGCTTTTTATCCACCCTGGCAGGCTGTGCTACTTCCACTCAGCTGGTCACTTCCAGGTGCTGCTTGAGTGAATTCACATCTAAATGCTTCACACAGGGGGACTTTCACTTGTCTTCTATATACTGAACACAGGGGGTCACTTGCTTGTCTTCTATATACTGAACACAGGGGGTCACTTGCTTGTCTTCTATATACTGAACACAGGGGGTCACTTGCTTGCCTTCTATATACTGACACAGGGGGTCACTTGCTTGTCTTCTATATACTGAACATAGGGGTCACTTGCTTGTCTTCTATATACTGAACATAGGGGGTCACTTGCTTGCCCTCTGTATACTGGACACAGGGGGTCACTTGCTTGTCTTCTATATACTGAACATAGGGGGTCACTTGCTTGTCTTCTATATACTGAACACAGGGGGTCACTTGCTTGTCTTCTATATACTGAACACAGGGGGTCACTTGCTTGCCTTCTATATACTGAACACAGGGGGTCACTTGCTTGTCTTCTATATACTGAACACAGGGGGTCACTTGCTTGCCTTCCATATACTGAATACAGGGGGTCACTTGCTTGCCTTCTATATACTGAACACAGGGGGTCACTTGCTTGCCTTCTATATACTGAACACAGGGGGTCACTTGCTTGCCTTCTATATGCTGAACACAGGGGGTCACCTGCTTGCTTTCTATATACTGAACACAGGGGGGTCACTTGCTTGTCTGCTATATACTGAACACAGGGGGTCACTTGCTTGTCTTCTATATACTGAACACAGGGAGTCGCTTGCTTGTCTTCTATATACTGAACACAGGGGGTCACTTGCTTGCCTTCCATATACTGAATACAGGGGGTCACTTGCTTGCCTTCTATATACTGAACACAGGGGGTCACTTGCTTGCCTTCTATATACTGAACACAGGGGGTTCCGTATACAGAGGGCAAGTTGCTTGGGCACCAAGAAGAGACCAGCACAGACTTCTACAGCAAATATCTGCATCCCCAGGGAGCTTCCGGATGTGAGATATGAAGGATTATATGTAACCTAACTGTGACAATGCAAGTTTAAAAAATGTCAGGCCAGGTTCACACATAGTCATGTGTGAGAATGCGTGCTACATGAGCATGTCCCCCCCATCTGCAGGCAAAATGCACCGCTCTGCAGCAGATAGATGCTGGCTGGGGGGGGGGGTTATTGTATGTGGCATGTTTTTGGGTATGTAGAACCAGATGGTGCCAGCAGGCGGTTCCATGTGGCTGCATTTTCTTTAATAAGGTTGGGAATTGTTCCCACGGGTACAGCAGCCCTTGCATACATGGCATGCAGGATGCCTACTCCAGTGCAATGGCACCCTGGGTGCGTTTTTGTTGCGTTTCAGTGCATTTCCTTGCAGGAAAAATGCAGCATGTTCTACTTCTGTTGACTGTACTGGAACACAATGCAATGGGATAAACTTTGCCATTGATATCCATGTAACCTACTATCCATGCTTTTTTAATGCAGATAAAAAAAATGTATTTACTAAAATAATTGCATTTCCATATACTGTGGGAGACCAGATATAGTGAATACAGGGTCCGGGGTTTTGTAACACTTTCAAGGAAATAATATTACAGCACTGAAATAAAGAGATTGTAATATTGTAACAATTGTAACAATGTAAACTTTTCTTCATTCACCTGCTTTGCTGTTTTCATACTGCAATGTTATCTAAATGACACCCCGAAACAGAACGCAGTGCGATGGCCAGAATCGCATTGCATGGGTGTGAACACCCATGCGATGCGATTTCAGGTGTGGAGGAAAAAAAGGGTTCTGCACCATTTTGGTGTGAATGCGATATGATTTCAGCCACACAAACTGTATGGCTGAAAATCGCTCTGCACAGACATCACATCTGATGTTTACAGGAATGCGGTGCGCATCACATGCGATGTCTGCGATCGCACCAGTGTGAACCTAGCCTTAGGGCCGCTTCACACTAGACGCAGTGTGAATTCACTTCGATTCGCTGCAAATTCACACCTCTTCAAAATCGCATCCTGTTCATGCAAAGTGTATGTTAAGTAAGCGACACCCCTGAATCAGTTTGCAAAATGCAGCGTGGTTTGCAGAATCGGATCATATGGGTGTGAACAGTCATACAGTCCGATTCCAGTGCGGCCAAAAAAAGGGTCCTGCACGAGTTTGGTCCAAATGCGATGTGAATTCAGCCATACAGTTTGTATAGCTCACTTCGCATCGCACAGACATCACAGGTGATCTGCACAGCAATTAGTTGCGATTCACATGTGATGTCTGCCCTCGCACTAGTGTGAACCGGCCCTTAGACGTATACAGTCTGATTTGTACAATCTCAAGGAGATTGTACAATCGGGTGGTATATATCAAAAGGAGATTGTACAATCATACTAGTATCATGCAACAAAATGCGAACGATAAGTAGTCTGATTATCTGATCGTGTGTACGAGGCATAAAGGAGATTGTACATTCAGATTGTATAGATCTAAAGGAGATTGTACAATCAGGTTGTATACCTCTAAAGGAGATTGTACAATCAGGTTGTATACCTCTAAAGGAAATTGTACAATCAGGTTGTATACGTCTAAAGGAGGTTGTACAATCAGATTGTATAGAACTAAAGGAGTTTGTACAATCAGATTGTATAGAACTAAAGGAGATTGTACAATCAGGTTGTACACGTCTAAAGGAGTTTGTACAATCAGATTGTATAGAACTAAAGGAGATTGTACAATCAGATTGCATAGAACTAAAGGAGTTTGTACAATCAGATGGTATAGATCTAAAGGAGATTGTACAATCAGATTGTATAGAACTAAAGGAGTTTGTAGAATCAGATGGTATAGATCTAATGGAATTTGTACAATCAGATGGTATAGATCTAAAGGAGATTGTACAATCAGATTGTATACGTCTAAAGGAGTTTGTACAGTCAGATTGTATAGATCTAAAGGAGATTGTACAATAAAAAATAAAGGATAGAAAAAAGTGGGGCTTTGCGGGCTGGTGGGAGGAGAAGGATCACAACAAAACCAACATTTTCCAAAAAATATATACATTTTATTAATTCAAAATTAAAAACATGAGTTGGATGCACATGTGAATACAATGTATATCAGCGATTAAAATCAATTCATCAGAGTCATTTTAAATAGAAATGCAACCCATAAAGGAAAAACAAAAACGGATATGGGAGAGATGGTAGGTCTCAGGTGGAAGGCGGTCAATGTAGGTCCCCAGCAAGCCAATTGTACAGAGATTGTACAATCAGATTGTATAGATCTAAAGGAGATTGTACAATCAGATTGTATAGAACTAAAGGAGTTTGTACAATCAGATGGTATAGATCTAAAGGAGATTGTACAGTCAGATTGTATAGAACAAAAAGAGTTTGTACAATCAGATTGTATAGATCTAAAGGAGATTGTACAATCAGATTGTATATTAGCGGGGGTCATTTTATTTTTCCGCCTGAAGAAAGTATTGACCAATTTTTGCTCCCCTGGCCCGTAGATCCTATGTTTCTCCTCTCGCCTGTACTGCACTGGGAATAGGAATAGGAAGGCGGAGTCTTTAGCTATAGGCTGTCTAATACAATCCTTTACGCAGATGTGCTGTGGAAACGGATTTAATGCCAGCCAATCAGATCGGACTTCTCATTTTTTTTCTCAGCGCAGGCTGTTATATTCTGGAATTGAATTGGCCCGTCCATCTTTCATTGACACATCATGGGATAGAGAGCTTTGACTTGAGATCTCTGCAGAGAAGAAAGGATGCTGCTGATAAATGAATAATGAAAGTCAATTACTGGAGAAGGAAGCCGCTCATTAGCTATTCCGTAAAAGCGCTTGATCTGCTGGAGATGGAATTATTTCAAGCCTTTCCTTTTCTATTCTTTCTGTGGATCCTGTTAATAAATGACTTGTAGCACGTCTGACCCTTCTGTTACAGGCAATAAGGAGGCAGCCAGTAGAGATGACGTTGGAGTTTTATTTTCCCATTTATTATCATACCCGGTAAAGGTGATTTTAGATGGGTTGGAGTCACATAAGAGGAAGTGAGCGCTGGATTGCGGTAACCCCTTCATGCTCATACAACGCGGCGTGTTGCTTGAAAGGGATTGGTGACTATCATGACATTTAAAGTCACCGTGTAAGAGGCTTTGTTGCAGACATGCATTAAAGTAAATCTGCCATCAGATGATGAAAGAGTCTGCCTTTCATGACCTCCTTCTGAAAATGCTACCCGCCTGACTTTTACACCCACAGAATTCCTTATCTGTATACCTGTTCCAAGCCACTGTGTATGTCAAGCCAAAACTCTCAGATGGGCAGTAAAAGCAAGTGGCTGCAGAACCCCCCCTCCCTTCTCCAGTACATACTGTGACTGTGATGCTTTGCTTCGTGCCCGTGGCATTTTTAACCAGGGTATAGAGTTTGACAGGCAGTACAGCCTGTCAGACATGCCTATTGAGCTCAATGGAGGCCACACTGCAACCGTGTGCCATTGCAGCGGGGTAATGTGGCATTGCAGGGTTAAATCACATGATGAGGAGACAAGGCCTGAAAATGCCCTATGAAAAGCGATCCTAACACGGGTCAATCTTAAAAGGGCACCACAGTTCAAGTGGTTAAGCCTTAATATAGGTGCTATAAATATCTCCTAAACATGCACCGTTTAGGAGATATTTACAGTGCATGCAGCCGATGACGTCAGGAACGGCGGCTCCTGCGTGCATGCGCGGGAGTGATGTAATTGCGCCTCCGGCCAATCAGATGGCTGGAGGATGTGAACCAGGAAGCAGGACAGCCGAACATGTCGGCCGTCCTGTCGCTGTGCGGGCGGCACTGCGGGGGCTTCGTTCTAAGGTAAGTATTTCATAATGAGCTAGTATGCGATGCATACTAGCTCATTATGCCTTTGTCTTACAGGTCATTTTTTTCTACAGGGTTTACTTCCTCTTTCATCGCCAGTATGAAAGAGCCCATGATGACTATATACTGAGCTATATACTGAACACAGGGGGTCACTTGCTTGCCATTTGTATATTAAACACAAGGGGTCGCTCGCTTGTCTTCTGTTTAATGCACACAGGGGCTCGCTCCCTCAGCATCTGTATCGTTAAAGCCCCATACACACACGCAGATCGTCGTCATACAAATGTTCGTCTTTTCTCCCCGGGATGTCGGTGTCTGTTGAAAAGTGCAAAGACAGTACAAGGACAGCACAAGAATTTTGTCTGCAGACTTCAGCTGACTGCAGAAGTGATGTCATGTAATGGTTAACTTTCCCTGTGTTTTTAATTTTCTGAGCATGCCCAGTCTTGCAAATCTGCGGTCTGTCGGCCGAATTGTGTACTGACAGGCGAACAATCGTCCGTTCTGGTGTCCGCAGACAAAAATTTTCATGTTTGCAAGAAAGACTTTTGTCCGCGGATTGTGCGCAGACATCTGTCGGAGGCACCATACTAACACGCGTACAATCGGCAGATCTTTCGTCCGCCGACGTTTGTATGCCGACGATCGGTACGTGTGTACGGGGCTTAAGAGACCATGTTGTATTTTTGTTTTTCAGAATTCAAGCAGGTTGATTTACTGCAACTGGTGAGTGCAAAATCGGAAGCTGAGCATGGTAGCCAATCAGCTTCTAACTTCAGCTTATTCGAATTTTAGTAAATCAACCCCTAAGTTTTTTATGATTGGACAAGTTGGAGAAGAGGAGTGGATGTTGTCATGGCTTCCAATTGGAGAATACCTTGTGTTCATTAATACATTAAAAAGAAAAAAATAATGCATGACGCACTCTCTGATTTACTTATGGCTTTTTTTTTTTTTGTGGTATTAATTTTTATATCTTAAAGGGTTAGATCACCTTAAAAAAATAAAAATACTCTATGCAATCTAAATGCTGTTCCATAATTCTAAATGAATCCAATTTAAACATATACATTTGTTCTCCTCCCATAGCTGTAGACCATTTGTGCATGGAGTGAAGCCTTTCCCAAAGACTTCTTTCACAGCTCAGTCCTGTCCTCTAGTATAGGACGGACCTGCCTTTAGGACGAATGCCCCCTAGTGGTACAAGAGTGAAACGTCACTGCGCTATGAGATTCAACATGAGATGCGTGGACTAGCCAGCGCTTGGGGGTCATGTGACCGTGTAGAAAATGTGGGCATATGGAAGCCACATTTCAAGGTATATTGTTGTGTAGCCTTTCCTATCAATTTAATGCTTGAAAATACATGTAACTCAAAGTTTTCCCACCCCAATGTGTTATTCCGCCAGTCCAGGGCCAATCTTTAGGTTACAAGGAAAACCGTATATATGTGTGTGATATTTCCTGGAAATGTCAGTATCCAGGCCCCTTGGGTATCAACAGTAAGCCGTTCCACAATTCCTTTCCCTGGCTGTGACCTTCCATTCACTGACTCAAGGCCTGAACAATGTTATGAGTCATGTAAATAAATGGAATGAAGGCATTTCTTCTGCAAGGTGTCTACCCAAGGGGGGGTACAGACTTGTGTGACAGCAATCGATGCCCCCTGTCCTCCTAGCTAGAATGGCTCCCATCTGTTTTAATAAGCAATTCCAGATTAAACAACCCAATGTGGATTGCATGTTCTCCCTGTGCCTGCATGGGTTTCCTCCGGTTACTCCAGTTTCCTCCAGTTTCTCTGGTTTCCTCCCACACTCCAAAGACATGCTGGTAGGTTAATTGGCTCCTGTCTAAACTGGCCCTAGTATGTGTATGTATGAATGTGAGTTAGGGACCTTAGATTGTATGCTCCTTAAGGACAGGACTGATGTGAGTGTAAAATATATATGTAAAGTGATGCATAAATTGGCAGCGCTATATAATTATCTGTAATAAATAAAATATAATCCAGAAATGTATTATGCTTAGACATATGCTTTAAGCCAGGGGTCTCCAAACTTTCTAAGCAAAGGGCCAGTTTACTGTCCTTCAAACCTTAGGAAGGCCGGACCATGGCCATCGGGAGTAGAAAATGTCCCTGTATCAGTGGGAGTAAATAATGCACCATCTTTGGTGTCAGTGAAAGGAATTGATTCAAATGCACTATTCCCAACACACACGTTCCTGTAGAGATAGCTGTGTGATTAAGTGGGTGCTGAAGTGACAACTGGCTGAAACTGTGAATCGTCAGAGAGAGAGATGTCACCAGCACACCAAGATCTCCAAAATGGGTCCAAAGCTTTATTCAGCGATCACATCATTACAACAAAGCGCAACCTTTCAGAGCCACGAAGCACCCTTTCATAGGCATGCCTGATCACATGCCTGATGAAGGGATGCTTCATAGCTCCAAAACGTTGCACTTTGCTGTAATGATGTGATCGCTGCATAAAGCTTTGGACCCATTTTGGAGATCTTGGTGTGCTGGTGACATCTCTCTCAGTGAAAGGAGTTGTGTGCAATCATTGGTGTCACTGGGAGGAATTGTGCCCCCATCATTGGTGTCATTGGGAGCAGCTGTTCCCCTTTGTCATTGGAAGGAATTGTGCCCTATCTTTGTTACTGGGAGGAGTTGTGCTCCCATCATTGGGAGCAACTGGCCCCATTGTTGGTTTCATTGGTAGGAATTGTGGCCTATCTTGTGGAGGAATTGTGCCTCATCTTTGGTATCATTGGGAGGAATTGTGCCTCATATTTGGTATCATTGGGAGGAATTGTGCCTCATCTTTGGTATCTTTGGGAGGAATTGTGCCTCGTTTTTGGTATAATTGAGAAGAATTGTGCCCCATCATTGGGAGCAACTGTGCCCCATTGTTGGTTTCATTGGTAGGAATTGTGCCCTATCTTTGGGAGGAATTGTACCTCATCTTTGGTATCATTGGGATGAATTGTGCCTCATATTTGGTATCATTGGGATGAATTGTGCCTCATATTTGGTATCATTGGGAGGAATTGTGCCTCATCTTTGGTATCTTTGGGAGGAATTGTGCCTGGTCTTTGGTATCATTGAGACGAATTGTGCCCCATCATTGGGAGCAACTGTACCCCATTGTTGGTTTCATTGGTAGGAATCGTGCTCTATCTTTGGGAGGAATTGTGCCTCATCTTTGGTATCATTGGGAGGAATTGTGCCCATTGTTGGTGTCAGTGGATGAAATAGTACTCAAGGGATGCATAAAAACAAGCAAAGGGCTGCAGTTTGCAGACCACTGCTTTAAACCCATTAAGCCAGGTGCATTGACATTGAAAGTTCATAATGAGCTTATAAGTTTCATTCTGACAAATGTTGCTGTCAGGCAAAAAAATAGTTACATCAGGGTAGATGTGACAGGTGCACTTGCTGTTTGCACGCTTCAGACAGCGCTCACTATATATCCCTGTTTGGCCACATTTAATGAAGTCCCTACCCAATGAGAGACATGAGGAAGAGACGTAGCCAAATACCGCTAAGACATGTAGAAGTCGGTGGACTGGGATCTGCTTTCATAATAACTCATTTTGTTTTGTGTTTTTATTTGAAGAACAGAATGACTGGTCGTGTTGACCTGCTTATCTTGCTGCTTTCCATTCTTCGCAGACTCTTGTTTATACAAAACAACCAGATCATTTCTCATTTTCTTTATTTTTTTAAAAATAAAAATGTGCGATTGTGCGTCTATCAGTCAATTTGTTTGTTTTATATTTATACATTACCAGATGTACGTAATATTGTAGCATTCATTTTATTTATGTTTTTAAATAACAGATAATTGTGTAAGCAAAATAAATATTGTGTAGTGTTTTTGTATGTATTGTAGGCTAAAACTGGCCACAGACTAGCAGAATACCGTTCAAAAGCCCTTAAAATTTCATCCAGACTTAAATAAAATTCTAGATGTTTTAACCAACCAACCAGCAATGTATCTGTATTGTTTTTTAGAGCTGATGGTCGGCTTTCTTGAAAAAAGCAATTCTAGCAGCTAACTAGCCACTGGATTGCTTTAACAATCAGAGGGAGGGGTCTTCCCCCTCCCTGCCACGGCTTTCCCAGGATCTCTCGTCTCATCGCAAGGTCGGATCAACTAGCCGTCGCTTCCGCTGACTGATTATAGAGGCATACCGAGACAGGATCGACTTTGTTTGCCTCTATGGTATAGGAACCCGTAATCGATGAGCATATCTCACTTCCGGTATCCCTAGATGTAAGCAACACCATTTTTAAAAACAAAAAGCTTCTTGATGTTATCAAATGCTTTTAAGGGTCCATGTACACTGCAACTTGTAAACTGCCGTTTAGGAGCAGTTGGATGTTTTTTACAGAAGCCCCTGAACCCACCTCCATGTTATCTTATCTGTCCATGTACACAGGGTCGTTTACAGTCATTTGCAGGCAGTTGAGTTCAGTGACGTTTTTTGGAAAGCAATTATTTGCGTTCGAACGTGTGTTTCCCGGCGTTTCAAACGCAAAAACGCCACCGAACGCGACCGAACGCGATGACCCGCGTTTAGCGCTCGCGTTATTCCATTTTAAAGGGGAATGATTTTTTGACCTCTAGAAACGGTTCTAAACGCAAACGCCCGCTAAACGCGGGTGCAAACGCAACACAACAGACGTTTTAAACGTCCTTTAAAATTCCAGCATTCAAGGGACTTTTTAAAACGTCCCGTGTACATGAAGCCTAAGGGCAGAAGAGGGATCTGGGATCTAATAGACCCCAGATCTCTCCATCACAAGTACCTGTTACTGCCTATTGCTATCACAGAGCATATTTTATATTCCGTGATAACATTAAAAGTGATTTTAAAGCGGAGTTCCACCTTCCCCTCCAAAAATTAAAAGTCAGCAGCTACACATACTGTAGCTGCTGACTTTTAATATTTGGACACTTGCCTGTCCTGGAGTCCAGTGATGTCGGGTGCTGCCGCCGCCATTGCCGGTAAGGGAACCCGGCAGTGAAGCCTTGGGGCTTCATGGCCGGGTTCCTACTGCACATGCGCGAAGCGCGCTGCAAATTCCTGTTGGCTCGGCGGTGGGGGAAGGAGGAGGGGGCCGAACTTCCGGGACGGATGGCTGCGGCATGGTGTCCCGGAAGAGGGGAAGGGGTACCTGTCAAAAACGGGTTCCCGTTCTCCCCTCCCCCCTGAAAGGCGCCAAATGCGGCACCGGAAGGGGGGGAGGAAGCAAAATAGCGGAAGTTCCATTTTTGGGTGGAACTCCGCTTTAAATCCAGTAAAGCGGCAGTGTTACAAAAAAAAAAAAAAAATGAAAGCACCACTGTGCTCACGTGCAGACAAATGCACACATCAGTCACACACACAAACTGCAATCGTCTCACACATGTGAAATATCATTGGGAACATCAGATGAACCTCATGTGCAGTAATTCTAGCGCCAGACCTGCTGTGTAAATCTAAAGTGGTAACCTGTAAAGGCTTTTAAAGCGTAGCCTATGGATAGTAAAATTTACGTCGTTTGTCGCCATTCTGACATGTTTGATAACAGTTTACTCAGTGTAACATAATCTTTTAAAGTGTTCGTAACCTTAATAAATATTGACACTGCCAGCCCCTCTCATGTATCCAGCCATAATGCACTGTGTAAGTATTTTTTAAAATCGATGCCTCGAAATACCTTTTTTTCAGAGATCTTCAGGCCGGTCAGGTGTCTCCCGGCCGCTCTCCTCCTCCAATCCAGGGCTACAGCAGGAGGGGCCGAGATCTCTCTCTGATGTCAGCTGGTGAGGTCACGTGACTGCCATGCTGGCCGCTCACTCTCTCCTGCTGTAGCCCTGGATTGGAGGTGCAGAGGGGCTGGTAGTCACTTGACCGGCCTGAAGCTATCTGAAAAATGGTGTTTAGAAGGGCTTCATTTTAATGTGCATTATGGCTGGATACACGAGAGGGGCTGGTAGTGGCATTATTGAAAGTCTAATTTCTACTGATAACGGCAATGGGGGGGGGGCGAGACACAGAGCTGACAGGCAGGGGGGGGGAGGAGGAGGGGTGGAGAGGTGCAGATGACGGAGGCACGCATACTGACCACGGTAATCAGGGCTCAGCAGCCATCATGATCGTGGTCAGTACAGAGAGGCGACACAGGAAATTACAGGATCAGCCAAGTTTTTTACTGTTTAGAGAGGGGCAAATTGGACCACAAGCTCTGTGCTGTTTAATCTGCTATAAGGGAACAAGATCTCCTTTTTTTTTTTTTTTTATTTAGGATTAAAAACACTAGTTTTGTATCAAACAATTGGGTATTCTATTGTGTTTTTTGTGCATTACAATTCAAAAATGTGTATTATTTTTTCCCAGCGCAAATACCGTTTGCCATAAAAATTTGCAACACCCTCCAATTTCTTCTCTAGGGCCTCTGCTTTATAAAATAATACATAATGTTTGGGGTTCCAAGACATTTTCTAGCAAACAAATGCAAAACAAGAAATGCAGAAAAAGGCCTGGCCTGGTTAAAAAGCTTTATCCGCTTGCTGACAACATAACTTATGCCCCATACACACGTGCAGATTATCTGAAGACCTTTGTCTTCAGATTTACCTTTTCTATGTAGTGCAAGGGCCTGCCGGATTGCATACAAATTGAAAGTGTTTAGGTTTGACCTCATATTATATGGTTTTGGTAAGTCTGCAGACAAAAGTCTTCAGATAATCTGCACGTGTGTACGGGGCATTAGTTATACTGTGGCAGAGCGGCTCTCCTGCTCTGGATCATGTACCTAGTAAATTTGATTTTTTTTTTTAACTAGTTTTTTATTGGATAGATTTAATAGCAGAAAGAAAAAATAAATAATAATAAATATATACACACACACACATATATATATATATATATATATATATGTGTATATATATATATATTTTTTTGTCTGTCTTTTTTTGTTTATAGTGCAAAAAAATAAAGTGTCGCATGACCACGCAAAAAATGGCCTGGTCATGAAGGGTGGTAAGTATTCCGGAGGTCAAGTGTTTGGGTACGATTTTTTTTTTTCCAAATGAAAACCACATACAGCATTAAGGCGGCCATAGACGGATCGAAATTCCTTCTAAACCAGCCTAATTTCAATCCACCTTTGGGCAGGCTGGTTGTACTAAAGTCGATTACTGCTGTCGGCTATAGCTGCTGGAAAGTGCCAGCTATTTCAAGCACATGGCTAAATTAAAGATTTTATTTTAAAGCTTTAGGAGTTGAGCCTTTTGTGTGTTACAGTTCAAATCTTCTTGCCATGTAAAGCAGATGCTCTGTGTGTACTGGTTATGTTTGGACGGAGTTGCCCTTTAACACCTATGAGCCTGTCCCTAAGCTGGCTGTTTTTAGCAGTCTGTTTCCTGTTTGCCATCTCTCAGTATGGCCGATGTATGTATATAGGTCTCTGTATATTATGACGCCAGTCCTGAGTTGATTTCTCATTCGGACTTTTCCTCTTTGCTGGTGATGAAACAGATGGGAGTTGATGTACAGTAGGTCGTTCTCACAGCGCTGCTTCCTGCCATTGTTTGTCTATGGTGACCAGTGGTCACTTGGATTGCTCTGGGTACAAAAGGTCGTCTTTTGACTTTTTACCCAATGACACAGAGCCAAGAGCACAGAAAGTTTGAGAGATTCTAATCTGAGAGTTCTGAGTGTTCATCTCATAAAAACCTGAAGATAGAATTTAAATCCAATCGTTCTGTTTGCCGCCTTCCACTTCTACAATCATAAATTTTGGGGACATTTAAAGTGGCTCTGTACAGCAATTATTATTCTTTATAGGCATTTCTATAGCGCCAGCAATGGAAGCAGCATTTTACATATTGTACATTCACATCAGTGCCTGCTCTCAAGGAGTTTACAATATAATCCCACATGCATTCATACATATACTAGGGACAGTTTAAAGGGTTAGCTCACCTCATTAAAAGAGAAGTATGGGAATTATTTTTTTTTTTTTAATCATACTTACCTAGCTGGATGCAGCATCTATCCCCTGCCAGCTTTAACACAGAACTGAGCAATCTAACACCACTGATCTCTTGGTTCTCACAGCTCCCTGAGCTCCCTGGTGACTGTCAGTCACAGTTCTTTGCCTGCCCCTCCAGTGCTCACTGGAGTGCTGGGCTGTGAAGGGGGCAGGAGCAGGCCAGCTCAGCCTCTCAGCAAAGAGGGAGAAGGAGATGAAGGGGTTAAGTTAGAGGGCACATTCGGTGACTGTCAGTCAATGTTCTCTGCTTTGCCCCTCCAGTGCTCACTGGAGTGCTGGGCTGTGAAGGGGGCAGGAGCAGCCAGCTCAGCCTCTCAGCAGAGAGGGTGAAGGAGATGAAGGGGTTAAGTTAGAGGGCACATTCGGTGACTGTCAGTCACTGTACTCTGCTGTGCCCCTCCAGTGCTCACTGGAGTGCTGGGCTGTGAAGGGGGCGGGAGCGGCCAGCTCAGCCTCTCAGCAAAGAGGGAGAAGGAGATGAAGGGGTTAAGTTAGAGGGCACATTCGGTGACTGTCAGTCAATGTTCTCTGCTTTGCCCCTCCAGTGCTCACTGGAGTGCTGGGCTGTGAAGGGGGCAGGAGCAGCCAGCTCAGCCTCTCAGCAGAGAGGGTGAAGGAGAGGAAGGGGTTAAGTTAGAGGGCACATTCGGTGACTGTCAGTCACTGTACTCTGCTGTGCCCCTCCAGTGCTCACTGGAGTGCTGGGCTGTGAAGGGGGCAGGAGCAGCCAGCTCAGCCTCTCAGCAGAGAGGGAGAAGAAGATGAAGGGGTTAAGTTAGAGGGCACATATGTGGGGGGTTGGTTTTGTAGAGTGGTAATAAAAGGGTTAAACATGATCCCTCCCTCCCCCCAGCCTTGAATATCTACTGCTGCTGATCTGGAACTAATGGATAAATGACTCTTTCCTTCCCTTGCTCCTTTATGAGAGGAAGGGAAGGGCTCTCCAATGTAAACACTACACTGTTTACATTTGGGATCTCTGCAATTGGTCATCACAAGGTACAGAGCTACTTGAATCTGCTCTGTACTTTGTGGCTGTGAGCTAAGCCATCCAATGATGGCTTGGATCACAGTCATTAGTAGCCTCACTGGCCGCCCAAGGGTGATTTCTGCTATGTCTTTTATAAACTGCACTGCAAAAATAAGCGTCCATAAGTGATTGAAATGTATGTCAAGCCAAGTTTTCTGCTGCTAGTTTTGTATAAATTAGGGTGGAATTAGAAGTTGTCAGGTTTTTTTTCTGCTATCTGGAGCTCCCTGAGGCTTGGTTCACACCTATGCAGTTTGCTTTTGATCCATTTTTGCAGTGCATTTTGCGTTTTTGCACACACTTTTTTGATGCATTTTAGTGCAATCCTTGTTCCCAGGGGGGGTTAGTGCAATCCCGGTCCCGGGGGGTTAGTGCAATCCCGGTCCCGGGGGGGTTAGTGCAATCCTGGTCGGGGGGGGGGGGGGGTTTTAGTGCAATCCCTGGTCCGGGGGGGGGGGGTTATTGCAATCCCGGTCCGGGGGGGGGGGGGGGGGTGTTTAGTGCAATCCCGGTCCCGGGGGGTTAGTACAATCCCGGTCCGGGGGGGGGGGGGGGTTTAGTGCAATCCCGGTCCCGGGGGGTTAGTGCAATCCCGGTCCCGGGGGGGTTAGTACAATCCCGGTCTCGGGGGGTTAGTACAATCCCGGTCTCGGGGGGTTAGTGCAATCCCGGTCCCGGGGGGGGGGGGTTAGTGCAATCCCGGTCTCGGGGGGGGGGTTAGTGCAATCCCGGTCCCTGGGGGTTAGTGCAATCCCGGTCTCAGAGGGTTAGCGCTCACTCAGTGTTGGCTCCATAGACACGATGCTAGCAATAGGAGCCACCGCAGAACAGAAGTAGAGTTAGCAATGAAAATAAATCATTCCTGTGTCAAAAAAGAGAACGCAAAGAAGATGGGCTACAAATAATCTCACAGGTATGTGTGACCATGTAATGTTATTTTTATGATTCGGGTTTAATAAGACTTTAATACCTCTGTATTATGCTGCAGAAAGAGTCAATGTGCGCTCTATGTAAATCTCCTGCAGGCTGCAGAACCTGTGTGTAACGTCCTTGACTTCATAGGAAACCTTCAGTACTGGCGCCCGGCGCTCGTGTTTTCTGTTCTGACAATAAAGAATCTCAAGTGGATAAAATGTAAATATAACAGAAAGTGAAGTCAGATGAACTTTGTCTTTATGTGAAAAAAATATTTTCTTCCCTTGTTTCCCTGACTTATTGTAAAGACGTTTTAGAAATAACAAAGTAAGCACAGTGTGCCCCTCTTAAAGGAGAACTCTAAGCAAAACTCTTATTTTTTTTGGATAGAGCAAAGGGAGGGTTATAACCCGTCAGATATTTTTTCACTATCTGTGTCCCATTGCAGAGATTTTCCTTCCCTTCCTGTCTCAGAGCCAATCAAATTAGAGAAAATCCCTGCAAATTAAGGGAATTCCTTGGGGACCCTGGGTCACCGTCCCCCATGGAAGATTTCCCCTCTATTACTTTTCTGGGGACAACCCAAATTTAAGATTTTCTTTTACTTTCAATGATGGTGGTAGAGAGAATGGATCTTCCTAACAGGGGGCACAGAAGGCAATAAAAACTGACAGGGGTTCTAATCCATCTCCTCTCTGTTTAAAACTAAAAAAAAAAAAAAAAAAAAAAAAATGTTTTGCCTTTAGTTGTACTTTAAAGTGGCTGTAAAAGTTAGATTTTTTGTTTTAAAATAACAAACTTGATATACTTACCTGCTCTGTGTAATGGTTTTGCACAGAGCAGCCCCAATCCTCTTCTTCTGGCACTCCAGGCTCCTCCTCCTTCATTGGATGCCCCCTGGAAAGTCACTTTCCCTGGGGGGCACCCATGCAGGCTCTCTCCTGAGTCCCGCTGCTGCGCCGATGACAAAGACAGCAGGACTCAGCCCCGCCCCTGCTCCCATGTCACAGCTTTCCATTGACAGCAGTGAGAGCCAATGGCTCTACTGCAATTAATCTGTCCAATGAGGACAGCGGACGGAGCTGCTGCGCTCGTGCACATTGTTGGATCGGATCGGGCTCAGGTAAGAAAAAAGAGGAGGGGGGGGTCTGGGGGGGGGGGGGGAGCTGTAGCATAGAAGGTTTTTCACCTTAACCTCTTCCGGACCTTCCACCGCAGTTTTACGTCGGTACTTTGGCATTAAATACCGGGGTTATGGCAGCAGAAAGCTGCCATAACCCTGGTATTTTCTTACAGGGCGGGCGGTCCTCTTTAACATTAAAGTGGTCCAAGCTGGGGATTCGCCGCGGGATCACATTTTTGGGAGGCGGGTCATTTTCCCCACTTACCGGAGCTGTCAGTAGCGGAGAAAATGATCCGGTCCTTTCAGCTCCAAGGCAGGAAGTCAAGTGAGGTCAAGATGGCCCCCACTCTACTCTATGGCCTTGGAGGACCAGAGTAACGTCATACGTCAACGGCCTTGAAGGGCCCATCTTTTTAATGCTGAGAAAAAAATTGCATTTTTTTTTTTTTTTTTTGCTTTTTAGTGTAGATGTGAGGTCTTTCTGACCCCAGATCTCACATTAAAGAGGTCCTGTCATGCTTATTTCTATTACAAGGGATGTTCACATTTCTTGTAATAGGAATAAAAGTGATAAGAAACATTTTTTTTTTAAAGGGACAGTGTAAAAATAAAAAAATAAAAGGTAAAATAAATAAGAAAATTTTTTTTTACAGCACCCCGTCCCTCCGAGCTCGCATGTAGAAGCGAACGCATACAAAGGTCATGCCCACATATGTAAACGGTGTTCAAACCACACATGTGAGGCATTGCTGTGATTGTTAGAGTGAGAGTAATAATTCTAGCACTAGATCTCCTCTGTAACTCTAAATTCATAACCTGTAGGAATTTTTAAAGCGTTGCCTATGGAGAATTTTAAGTACCAATGTTTGTCACCATTCCACGAGCGTGCGCAGATTTGAAGCATAGCATGTTGGGTATCAGTTTACTTGGCGTAACATTATCTTTCACATTATAGAAAAAAACTGGGCTAACTTTACTGTTTTCTTATTTTTTAATTTAAAAAAGTGTATTTTTTCCCAAAAAATTGCATTTGTCTCTGTACATGTCTATATGCATGTCTCTGTGCATGTCTCTGTGCATGTCTCTGTACATGTCTCTGTGCATGTCTCTGTACATGTCTCTGTGCATGTCTCTGTACATGTCTCTGTACATGTCTCTGTGCATGTCTCTGTGCATGTCTCTGTACATGTCTCTGTACATGTCTCTGTGCATGTCTCTGTACATGTCTCTGTGCATGTCTCTGTACATGTCTCTGTGCATGTCTCTGTGCATGTCTCTGTACATGTCTCTGTGCATGTCTCTGTACATGTCTCTGTGCATGTCTCTGTGCATGTCTCTGTACATGTCTCTGTGCATGTCTCTGTACATGTCTCTGTACATGTCTCTGTGCATGTCTCTGTGCATGTCTCTGTGCATGTCTCTGTACATGTCTCTGTGCATGTCTCTGTGCATGTCTCTGTGCATGTCTCTGTACATGTCTCTGTGCATGTCTCTGTACATGTCTCTGTGCATGTCTCTGTGCATGTCTCTGTACATGTCTCTGTGCATGTCTCTGTGCATGTCTCTGTTCTGCTCACATCCTCTCACTCCTATTTTACAACCTGGGTGAAATGATAAGAGTGATCTTCCAGGAATCCCAGGAGTTCCTGTTCATTATTTCCCTGCCTCCCCCTGTGACTTGTATGGGAGTTTTCTGAGCCCCAGGAATGGCGGCTCTCTGTACAGAACAAGGTAGATGTCATCTCACACTCTGCAAACATTTGAACAATGTTGTTAACTGGGAAACTTTTACCAGAGACTCTTCCCATCTATTATCCTACAGGAAGCCACTTGTCATCAGAGTCATTATTGTCTGTGGATGGGGGGGGGGGGGGGGGGGGGGTATGGGGGTAGACAGGCAAGCGGGTCCTCCCTGGGAATGACAACTTCCATTGAAGGACTGGATGTGGATGATTTTCTGGTTGACTCGTGCTAGCAGTTCTTTGTATATGAGTGCGTCTGTTAATGGTGTTGTGTATGCAAGTTTATGTGTGTTTATACAGTACAGTAAAACCTTGGATTGAGAGTTACTGGTATATGGTTCATATATACAAGGCACTGAAGGCAGCTACGTTCCAAGATCAAGCTGCCTTGTATATAAACTTGCATACACAACAACATTAACAGACACACTCATATCCATATATATATATTATTTTGTTATTTTGAATTGCATTCTTTTTTTTTTATTATTATTACTTTTTCTGTTTACTTTTGGGTATCACATAATCCCAATTCCCCTCATTGGTCCCTCTGTGGACTTTCCATTATGGTTTATGTACTGTATACATCATGTGTGTATGTATGTAATATGTGTATACATATGTGTGTGTGTGTGTGTGTGTGTATATATATATATATATATATATATATATATATATATATATATATATACACACATTTGTTTTATCTTGGAACAAGTCTACATTATTGATATACTGTATATACAGTGAGTGTGTGTATATATTTATATACACTATATTGTCAAAAGTATTGGGACACCTGCTTTTACACACACATGAAATTTAATGGCATCCCAGTCTTAGTCCGTAGGGTTCAATGTTGAGTTGGCCCACCCTTTGCAGCTATAACAGCTTCAACTCTTCTGGGAAGGCTGTCCGCAAGGTTTAGGAGTGTGTCTATGGGAATGTTTGACCATTCTTCCAAAAGCGCATTTGTGAATTCAGGCACTGATGTTGGAGAGAAGGCCTGGCTCGCAGTCTCCACTCGAATTCAACCCAAAGGTGTTCCATTGGGTTGAGGTCAGGACGCTGTGCAGGCCAGTCAAGTTCCTCCACCCCAAACTCGTTCATCCATGTCTTTATGGACCTTACTTTGTGCACTGGTGTGCAGTTATGTTGGAACAAGAAGGGGACAGCCGAAAACTGTTCCCACAAAGTTGGGAGCATGAAATTGTCCAAAATCTCTTGGTATGCTGAGGTCTCAGCCCCCGTTCACATCAGAACAATTTGACAGGTCAAATAGCAGCCTATTGATGGCAATGGGAGAGTCCCAATCGGTGCGATGCCGACTTTGCGGTGCCGCACCGATTTCCAAAAGTAGTTCCTGCCCTACTTTTGGCGACTTCGCAGGCGACTTCAATAGACATGTGTGCATGAACCCGCACAGATGTCTTTCAAGTTGGACTGAAATGCGGCTGTGAAAACATTTGAGTTCAGATGAAGTCACACAATTTCAAAGCTGTGTTCAGTGTGAACAAAGGCTAAGAGTTCCCTTCACTGGAACTAAGGGGCCAAGCCCAACCCCTGAAAAACAACCCCACACCATAATACTCCCTCCACCAAATGATTTGGAAAAGTGCACAAAGCAAGGTCCATAATGACATGGATGAGTGAGTTTGGGGTGGAGGAACTTAACTGGCCTGCACAGAGTCCTGACCTCAACCCGATAGAACACCTTCGGGATGATTTAAAGCGGAGACAGCGAGCCAGGTCTTCTCGTCCACATCAGTGCCTGACCTCACAAATGCACTTCTGGAAGAATGGTCAAACATTCCCATAGACACAATACTACACCTTGTGGACAGCCTTCCCAGAAGAGTTGAAGCTGTTATAGCTGCAAAGAGTGGGCCAACTCAATATTGAACCTTACAGACGGAGACTGGGATGTTATTAAAGTTCATGTGTGTGTAAAGGCAGGCGTCCCAATACTTTTGACAATATAGTGTATACATGTATATATGTTTGTATGTGTGTGTGTTATACATACAGCACAGTAACCATGAACCTAAATTGTTACTAAACCCACAACAGTAAAATCAATCTGTATATACAGTAAAGCACGCTTGTTAAACTCACTGTGGAACCTAAGGAGTTATTCCTTCGCATTGTATAAAACAGCTTTTTGGTCCTGTCTTCTCTGATCCTCCCCTTCTTCCACTGTCCCCTAGCCATCTCCTGATACTACAGAGCCTTTGGAGTCACTCTGCACATGCTCAGTTTGGTGTGTATTGCTAGAAAGTTTTTTTTGTTCTTTGGAGGGTGCAGGTGATCAGCAAAGGGCAAATCAGCACTGTTCAGACAGACGGTCAGGGGTCCTGCAGCCTCATTGGACAATCAAGGGAGAATGAAAACTCCTCCTACAAGCTTTAACCAGACACTGATAGAAGTCACAAGACTACTATATTCTGCTGATGAGAAAAAGGTATTTAGCAGTTTATATTTACTAAAATAATTGCATTTCCATGCCCTGTGTACTGTGGGAGACCAGATATAGTGAATGCAGGGTCCTGAGTTTAATAACACTTTATTACCACCAGTAATACAGCAACTTCAGCCATCCCTGCCCCTTTTCTTAGTTACCATCCTGCACCATGCAGTAGGAATGGAGATATGAGTGTTTGAGTCTTAAATAGCTTAATCTATGCAACATATATGATACTAAGGAGGTGTTGGCACTTATTAACCCTTATTAATGGGGGTTCTTAGTTCATATATATGGCAATACATGTTCAAGCCGGCCAACTGTGTCAAAGTGATCCCTCTCTAGCCAATCCCTACTCTTATCTTGCAGATTTGTCAGCTCTTTTTTGCTAACATAGCTGTTCTTGGGAATGTGGACATATAGTGCCAATATGGGGAGACACAACTGGAGATGTGACAAAAACCAAGCAATCCAGATCCACAAAGGGTAAGAGACACAAAGTTTAGTAGGGTGGTCACCCCCTTAAACTTTGTGTTTTTTTTTTTTCTCATTGTGGATCAGTGTCTACCTGAACATTCAAATCTCCATGCCTACTGCATGGTGCAGGTTGGTAACTAAAAAGGGCAGGCATGACTATATTTACTATATTAATTGCTTTAATGTTATGCTTACTGTGCTGTAACCCCTTTGTATTAATGAGTTTGGTGGGGTTTTTCTTTGGAGGGGGATTTTTACCTGCTGGTGTTGTCCATGTTCTGGCAGTTCCTGCTTACCTGTAAACCATTTTAAGTTATTCACTGGACTTAAACTGTTTAAATTAAATTTTGTCAGAGGCTGTGCAGACATGGTACAGGAGATGCAGAGGCTGCGGACATGGTACAGGTGATGCAGGGGCAGCGGACATGGTACAGGTGATACAGGGGCTGCGGACATGGTACAGGTGATGCAGGGGCTGCAGGCATGGTACAGGAGAAGCAGAGGCAGCCGACATGGTACAGGAGATGCAGAGGCTGCAGGCATGGTGCAGGAGATGCAGAGGCTGCAGGCATGGTACAAGAGATGCAGGGGCTGTGGACAGGATACAGGAAGAGGCAGCAAGCATGGTACAGGAGATGCAGGAGTGCGGGCATGTTACAGGAGATGCAGAGGCTGTGGGCATGGTACAGGAGAAGCAGAGGCAGCTGGCATGGTACAGGAGATGCAGGGGCTGCAGGCATATGGTACAGGAGATGCAGAGGTTGCGGACATGGTACAGGTGATGCAGGGGCTGCGGGCATGGTACAGGAGATGCAGGGGCTGCAGGCATGGTACAGGAGATGCAAGGGCTGCGGGCATAGTACAGGAGATGTCAGAGGCTGCGAGCATGGTACAGGAGATGCAGGGGCTGCGGGCATGGTACAGGAGATTTCAGAGGCTGTGGGCATGGTACAGGAGATGCAGGGGCTGCAGGTATGGTACAGGAGATGTCATTGGCTGTGGGCATAGTACAGGAAATGCAGGGGCTGTGGGTATGGTACAGGAGATGCATGGGATGCGGGCATGGTACAGGTGATTTCAGAGGCTGTGGGCATGGTACAGAAAATGCAGGGGCTGCGGGCATGGTACAGGAGATGTCAGAGGCTGTGGGCATGGTACAGGAGATGCAGGGGCTGTGTGCATGGTATAGGAGATGTCAGAGGCTGTAGGCATGGTACAGGAGATGCAGGGACTGTGGGCGTGGTACAGGAGATGCAGGGGCTGCAGGCATGGTACAGGAGATGCAGGGGCTGCGGGCATGGTACAGGAGATGTCAGAGGCTGTGGGCATGGTACAGGAGATGCAGGGGCTGCGGGCATGGTAAAGGAGATGTCAGAGACTGTAGAGGGGTCTTACCAGGCTGTGATGAGGTGCGTACCAATGCTGGACACCACTGCTGCCTTACATTTAAAATTGGCATCTTCTTGGCATCTTCATGAAGCTGTTATAGCTGAAAGGGTGGGCCAACTCAATATTGAACTCTACAGACTAAGACTGGGATTGTCTGCCGCTGCTGTCAATCAGAATCAGCTAGCCAATCAGGAGGGACAGGGAGCTGTGACTTGGCTCGGGTGCCTCCTTAGCAAGCTGCTTGCTGTGGGGGCACTCAACAGGAGAGAGGGGCCAGTATCACAGATAAAGGACCCGGGAAGAAAAGGATCCGGGCTGCTCTGGGCCAAACGACTGCACAGAGGAGGTAAGTATAACATGTTTATTATTATGGTCATTTTGGTAATATAGTGTGTGTGTGTGTGTGTGTGTGTGTGTGTGTGTGTGTGTGTGTGTGTGTGTGTGTGTGTGTGTGTGTGTGTGTTTATTATGATAAAAATATATATATATATATATATATATATATATATATATAAATAACAGATACTTTGAGTTGCAGAGGCAGTATGATTTGTATTATTTATCTTCCCATCTCTACTGGCTGTTACCTTATTTTAACCATGCAGAGGTGATTAAAATAGATTGTATGATGCATAGCGAATGAATCCGATCACCCTCCACATGTATTATTGGTCTCTCTTTCACCTCTCCTGTCTTCCCCCAAGGACATCTGTGACCTATACGCTAAAGATGCTTGAAGGCATTGTCATACTGAGCTTAACCAGCTACATTTCTCCTGCTCAAACCGAATGTAACCGCTGTGCTGACGCTAGGCATACGAGATATGATCAGTTCACCACTGCGGCTCTGCTCTTATTTGCTTTATATATATTCACTCAGGTCAGTCATTTTCATCTGCTTTGATACAATCTAAGTCAATATTAGTCAGGCTAAAGATTTAAAGGTGAGCCTCGTAAGGTCAGAATAAAATTCTTCGGCAAATCACTGCTCTTCATTTCACTTAATTTAATTTCCCATGGGCAGGTTCACTGTGTTTGTATACTTTAAAGAGCGGTTCCAGGCAAAAATGACTAAAATCAGTCATAGAAGTGCAAATGCTGTTCAGGAAACATTACGACTGTGTTCAGGCCTGGAAATTCACATTTTCTCTGTATTTCAAAGATCGGTGCTTCTGAATCAGGCTTTTCTCATGGTAGCCTATGTCCTTATTCTCCAGTATTTGTGACCTCAGAGCGGGCAAAACTGGAACACTCTAGACTGTGTTTTCACTGCTTTAGATTTAGAGCTATTCTGAAGTTGAAGATACTGCAAATTACTGGTATTTACCTACCTGGCAACTGCAGAAGATAAATGTCTGGAGGATACGCACTGAGCTGGTGACTTAAGTCACTCTATTTGCAAAATGTCTGGAGAGCGTTTTAGGTACCTAAATATGGAACAGGAGACCAATAACTATTAGCTGTGCCACCCTAAATGGGTGATGAGCCAAAATAGATCGCATAGCCTTTTAGTCTGTTACTGATAACCTTTTTTTCTATACTTCTTGCAAGTTCCATAGTGATCAGAAGCCATATTTTTTAATTAAATTTAAATTTTGAGGCCTGCAGTGTCTGTTCTTAGTTTTCACTAATAAAGGAAGAAGAAGAGGAAGAAGGCCTGGAGCTATGAAGAAACAAATAAAGCATAGCGCCTACATGACAGGGTGAAAGGGGAACCAGGCAACATAATTAACTTTTTCAAAAGTTGGATAAAATAAATTATACTTATAGGATTGGCTGAGGAGACGGAATGGAGTGTAGGAGGATAAACTATAGGAAGGGGTTGGATAGCATCAGTTGGGGAGCTGGAAGCCATCGGATGTACGGCCCTCCCTTGAGTTTTTTGGGTAGGCATAGGGTTGGATTCCTTTTTAAAGCGGAGTTTCGGCCACAAAATCGACATAATCGATTTTGTGGCCATCCGCTTGCTTTTCTTCACCTGAAAAGGAAATGGATAGTTAGGATTTTTTATTTTTTTTTACTTACCTTGTTATTGTAGAAAGAAATACTCACCTCTCTTCCACTTCCTGCCGCGGCCCGCGCCGTCACTTCCGCTTTGCAATGATTCCTGGGAGCTGAACGTCATCGCTCCCAGGAATCAATGCGACGGCACCGGCCCCGCTCGTCACTTCCGGTGCGACGCCGCATTCCCTGCTAAACAGCTTCTGGGCATGCCCAGAAGCTGCGAAGGAATGCGGCGCCACACCGGAAGTGACGAGAGGGGCCGGTGCAGGCGCATTCTGGGAGAAGAAGACACGGAAGAGGACGCAGAAGAGGATCGCTCCGGCTTCAGCTGCCCACAACAGAGATGGCAACGCTGGAGAAGAAATTTTAAAAGTCAGTATTTCTTCTTGCAGGTAAGTGCGAACCGGGACAGATCAGAGGCTAGCCATTGTGGAATGTACTAGCCCTGACTACGGGGGTATTTTCATTGAATTTTTTTTTTTTGTGGCCGGAACTCCGCTTTTTACATTAAAGGCAAATGTAAAAAAAAATAAACATTTTATACTTTCCTGCTCTGTGCAATGGTTTTGCTCAAAACAGCCCTGATCCTCCTCTTCTTGGGTCCCTCGTCGGCACTCCTGACCCCTTCCTCCTGACGAGTGCCTCCAGAGCAAACAGCTTACTATGGGGGTACACGAGCAGGCTTGATCCCGAGCTGCTACTCTCTGTGTCCATTCACACATGGAGCAGTGGCTCGACCCTGCCCCCCTCTCTTTTTATTGGCTCACTGGCTGTGATTGACAGCAGTGGGAGCCAATGGCCCCACAAACCACTCATTAAAGGTATGATCTTTTTTCGAGCTTTGCTTGCGATTAGAGGGATGTTCCTTCTCTATGTAAGAGTGCCTGCAATATCTTGGGCAGTAGGAGACCATGATTATCACTGGAAGAGATGCTGGAAAATCTTGCAAGTGGGTTCCAACCCTTCTAGAATGTGGAAGAATGAAGAATCAGAAGTATATATGTATTGATATAAATGCGGCAGGTTTGGGTGTTGGAATACGACATACAAGGATAGGGAGACAGGAAGGTATCTACAAGTTGTTCTCGGTGGAGATATCTGTTCATCTAGCTATCTGTATCAGTATATGGTATTATATTACAACCTAGGCTTCAAAAGTTGTTGAGTCATGGTTGAATTGCCGCTCCTGTACATTCTGTGATGTGTTGCATGCTGCCTGTTCACATTTACATATGTCCGACTGCCACAGCATTTATGTACCTGTTTTGTTTTTTAAATCTTAGTGCCAACCAGTGCCTGGTTAAAAGTTTTTGGTGCATCTCCTCTGCTCAGAGAGGGTTAACCAGAGACCACATCCCTGTCAAAGACCTTGTTTTTCATTTTGCCTTTCATACTGGCACAGATCCGGCTAAGAGCAGCCCAGATTAGTTCAGAAAACCTTTGAAGAGATTTAAGATGTCCTTCAGCCAGTTTGAAGGTTTTTGTCTTGTAAATCCAGTACAAGGACGCCTGCAGGCATCTCGACCCTTGCTGTGTTGCTGATGCAACTCAAGGTCAATCCAACCCGCCCCGTGACATTCAGCGCACACAAAATTATGCAGTGAAACTGCTTCAGCATCCAGCCAACCAAAACTTCTCCGCTCATCAGTGAACGAGGTGCTTACATTATTTCTTTTTCCTTTTTTTTTCTTTTTCCTGTGCTGTAAGACATAATCCAGGATTTCTACTGTGCGTGATGACAAGGTCATTTCTTACTTAATTAAAACACATGTACAGAACAAAGCTATAGTGCTTCAAAACAGCTTTGTAGTTGATAGAGAGGATTTCAATTATTTAAAGGGATAGTCTCCCATGGAAGGACAGATTCAGAATTCTAAATACCTTCACCCGTCAGCTTGTACATATTCATCTTTGGCATCAATTCAGTGAAATTTCAGTAGCAAATTTGTAGCTAGAAAATCATTTAAAGTGTTTAGGTTTATTTGGTATATAAAGTTTATAAAGGTATGATCCGGTCAAAATTGAAAATTAAACCTTCAGATGCATACAAGGAGATCAGTTTACTTGCTCAGCATTTATTGTTTATCATTCAAGGATGAGGTCTGTAGTTCAGTAGTCCAGACCAGCCCTTTTTGCTGGCAGTCTTGTGATCCAAGAACCCCTGCTTTGATGAAAAAGAACAATTCCAAAACACACCCAATGCAGGCTCCTTGC
The DNA here is from genome assembly GCF_965119305.1 of Pelophylax lessonae. Lineage (NCBI taxonomy): Eukaryota > Metazoa > Chordata > Amphibia > Anura > Ranidae > Pelophylax > Pelophylax lessonae. The sequence goes on along the minus strand of NC_138769.1, from coordinate 76,174,098 downwards.
CATTTTCTTCCATACATTAAAAAAAATGTTCATACTTAAGATCAGCCTTTCTTAACCTTTTTAAAACAGAGGAATCCTTGGAAAAACTTTCCGGTCTCAGGGAACCCCTGCTAAAAATTACTATGTGTGCAACTCTCATGATACATTCGTGTGATGACAGTGGGAGGAATGCTCCTTATAATTGAGGTCACTGGGAAGAACTGCCCCTTACAGATAGCTAAAAAGATCAATGGTTTCAGTGGGAACTTATCTGAGATGCACAAATTGCTTATTGCTCAAGGAACTTCCCGCAACCTCTGGAAAAACCCTATGTTTCAATGAAGCCCTGGTTGATAAACCCTGCTTAAGATGTATCTCCTGGACACCATTCAGATTCAAACCTTCCTTGGAAGTTTCAGTGTGATTGATGATACAGAAAGCAGCGAGATGGGAAGTTAAACAGCACAGGCTTCAAGAAGTACCCTCCAAGAGGCCTTGTGAAGTGCTCTCTTAATGCTGGAACAACCAAATAAGATGAGGTCCTCAATGGGCCAGTTTACTGTTCTTCAAACTTTTTTTTTGGGGGGGGGGGGGGGACTGTGGTCAGTGGGGGTAAAAAATGTGCTGATGTCAGTGGAAGTAAAAAGTGCCCTATCTTTGGATGTTATTGGGAGGAACTGTGCCCCATTGATGGTGTCAGTGGATGGAATAGTGACCCAAGAGCACAATAAAAACTAGCAAAGAGCCGTCCTCCCAGGCTATAGTTTGGAGACCACAGTTATATCACATTCCACTAGAATTATGGCGCTTTTCCACTGCATGGAACCGAACGGTTCGGCTCGCTTTTGTGCTTTTCCACTGCTGGTACCGCATGGTACGGTGTAGGAACAGTTCGGTACGGTACGGCGGCGCTTTTCCACTACATGGAACCGAAAGGGTACGGCTCTCTAAACAGTACCAAAAACAGTACCACCTCAGTTGTGGTTCCAAGAGGGCTGTACCGGTACCATATCCCACAATCCTTTTGCATGCAGCCTTGACTGTTTGTCACTACTAGCCACTGATTGGTCAGAGAATCGTTGTTATCCCACCCACTTACTTTAGTACTATTTTAGTGGAAAAGCAAACCGTACCAAACCGTACCGAACTGTTCCTACACCGTACCATGCGGTACCATGCAGTGGAAAACCAAGCAGGGCCAAGTGGAGCCGAGCCGGTATTTGCAGTGGAAAAGTGCCATTATTTTTGCCCAACAAAGGCCAGCAGAAAAAACACTCAAAGAACATACTACATGGAGCCACAAATCACATTTCCACTTTCAGAAGTTCAATGTGGTTAAAGGACAAGTTCACCTTTTGGAACATGTTACATGTTCCACCTGTATTTACGGTGGAATATGTAACATGATCCAGTAGCTGCAGTCTCCCTGCTGTCAAGAGACAGCAAGCGGGGAACTTCTCACGGCGCCTGCTGCTACTATTCAAAAATAACCCGCCTGTGAGGGGCTCCGTCTACACAGCAGCATCATTCATTCATTCACAGTTTCCTGTGAATTACTTGAACTACAAGTATTGTCAGCCTTCGCGGCTGATGGCTTGTAGTTCTGAATGAACTGTGAGGTCGCTAAGGACCGGCCTCATAACTCATTCACAAGCCCTGCAGCTTGTAAACAGCCAGCCGTATGGAGGTACAGGCTGAAAGCTGCAGGGCTGCTGATCATTGGTGCAATGTTTTCCAGGCTCCTTAGGGAAAAAAATAATAAAATGTACATTTTATTTTCCTGCAAAAATATATGCATTTATTATTTTTTCCCAAAAGGTCCTTTATGGACCTCCAGTCTTCCAATCTGGCTAACATGACCGCCAGACTTGATCATGACCTCCAGAATTTGATCACCTCTGCAGTTTTTATTTTCGCGCTATAAACAAAAAAGAGCGACAATTCGGGGGGAAAAAAAAAATGTACTTTCTGCTATAAAACATTCCCAATGGAAAAAAAATAAAACATTTTTTTCATCAATATAGGCCAATATGTATTATGCTACATATTTTTGCTAAAAAAAATGCCAATAAGTGTATATTGATTGGTTTGCGCAAAAGTTACCCGTCTACAAACTAGGGGATAGATTTATGTAATTTATATTTATTTTATTATTTTTTACTAGTAATGGTGGCGATCAGCGATTTTTAGCGGGACTGCGACATAGCAGTGGACAGATTGGACACTGTTACTGTACTAATTACACTGGCAGGGAAGGGGTTAACACCAGGGGCGATCAAAGGGTTAAGTGTGCTCCTAGGGAGTGCTTTCTAACTGTATGGGGGATTAACTCGCTGGATGAACACAGAGACCTGTGTTCCTAAATAGGAGGAACTCCGAATCCCTGTGTAAATCTCTGACAGAACAGTGGTCTGCCTTGTTTACATAGGCAAACCAGCAATCTGTCTCCATGGGGAGCGATCGCGGGAGGCCGGCAAACATGGCGTCCATCGGACTCACCTATTGGCTCCCCCGAATTGGCGCGTGTGCACGCCTCCAGTGGCGTGCAGGTGCCCCCACTATCTGTTACACAAAGCGACGTACAGGTGCATCGTTTCGCAAAATAAAGCCAATCTGCTGCAGTAAAACTACGGCGGCTGGTCGGCAAGTGGTTAAGCTGGACCAACTTGGTTTTAGGATGATATCATTACCCATAGGGGCATTAAGGCCTGTTCAAGAAAAATTAGTTGGCTGTGGGTTAACCTCAAACTGTGGAAGTTGATTGTTTGCGATCTGTCAAAAGTATGTAGTGCAGTGGCCTACATTATGGAGTGCAGATCAATTGGGCTACTTAGGCTCTCATGATTCTTGATTTTGGTAAATGTAAAGTAGACTGTACAATCAGATTTTACCTTGGAATGGATTAATCATGTCCTAAGTGATCTTTTTCCACCTAATGTGTTCATTCACTGGATAGTATTCCCATTCCCAAAGGGCAGTAAAGTAAGCATGGTACCATTATGACTCAGTAGAGAACAATTGGGATTGTAATTGATTTTCCAACCTAGCTGACTGGCATGCTGAGAGTCAACACTGGTATGCTGCACTTGGTCGCTCCCATATGCATTCAAATATGCAATTACTTGAAGCATTAAAATAGGAATATGCAACAATTGGTGCCCCTGTATAAGAGCTTTCAGCCAAGCAGTTTTGCTTTTCAGCTTTGATTAGGTTTCTTGCTCTGCTTTCGTTTTTTTTGCACTTCTTTCTTTTTAGACAGTAAATCAGGCTTTAGGAGCAGAGCTAGTACACAGGATCTCATCAAGGTCATGTCAGTCCAAGGTTGCTGCATGAAAATGCATCTTGGCTGGCTGCAAGTGGAAATAATAGCTTGTGTTTTCTGGTTGAGGCCATGGCGCTCTCAGCAGTCTTCCAGGAGCTTCTGGGCTTAATGAGAAGGCATTGCCCTTAACTCCAGTTCCCCTCTTTGCCGCCTTCCTTCTGTGCTACTTGCCAGCCAGGGTGTCAGATACATTGCTCATTTAACTGACAACTAATGGATGTAAATCCAGTGACCTATTTAGGGAGACGGTGACGTTGCTGCGATTACGGCAGTGTGACCTCCCTCATTCTTGTTTACCATGCTTTTGTTCATCCCTATGTTACACAGAGGAGCATTTAGGGAGCACAGACTACGGATTTAGGTAATCTCGGTGTAAGCCAAGACAAATTTATTTCAATGTGCACGCAAAATAATCGTATCCCCTTTTAATAACGTCAGTATTTTAACATCGGCTGCTTGGCAACAATGAGAAATGAAGTAGTTTGGTTTGAGTGGTTTACTACTTCTGATATGTACTTTTATTTGTTTTCTTATTTTTGTGCAAAATCTTTTCCTTCTTCTCTTAACTTTTTTTTTTAAATTTAAAGTCAGCATCTACAAATATTGTAGCTGCTGATTTTTAAAAATGTGTTATTTATCAGTGCCTGGGGTCCAGTTCTGTCTTTCCGCAGCCAGTTTTTTTTATTGCTAAGGGTCTGTCACCTACCTGATGCGAGGCCGAGATGCAGAGAGGGCTCCCCTTGCGGCTGAGTGCGGCACACCCCTGGGGTTGAGACAGAGGGTGTAGCGCCCACAGAAGCACTGGTTGTCGGCAGGGTCCTGATGGAAGACAGGCGGTCTCTAGCAGAGTGCTGGGCAGGAATACACCGGTCAGTCCAAGGAGGAACCAGGAACAACCAGGCAGTAGGTGTAAGACCGGCCGGGGGTCAAACACAGGAAGCTGCAACAGGTGCAAGCCAAAGGTATAGTAGGAAAGCTAGAAGCAGACAAGTCCGTGGGGAAGCCAAGATCAGGTACGGGAGGGCAGGTAGACAGGAAGCAAGTCCGTGAGCCAAGCCGAGATCAGATAACGGGAGAGCGAAACTGGAGCAGGGATGGTCAGAGGAAGCCAAGGGTCAAAGCCAGGAGAGAGAGCAGACAGGTCAGGAACAAGCCGGGTCAAACTGGAATCCAGGAAGTAGCAATGCACAGGAAACAGGAAGAGCTGAAGACAATCCAGCAATCTGATGGGCTGAGCAGAGCCCTTTTATAGGCCAGTGAATTAGTCTATGGCCTGAGTCCATTGCGGCCATGGGAAGTACTGGCAAAGTTGCCAGTTTGCAGCACAGCCATTTCACTGACAATGAGTCTATGGCCTGAGTCCATTGCGGCCATTGGAAGTACTGGCAGAGTCGCCAGTTGCAGCATGGCTGTTTCTCTGACAGGGTCTCTGGGGCCACCATTTTGGATATCGGAGCTGACTTTGACTTCCTGAAGAATCACTCTGGCTCCTCAGCGCACTCTGTGTAATTGGTCCTGAAGTTTCCTGGGACATGTGACTTATTCCAGGAGGCTGCGGGCAGGGGGCATGGCAGGGGGCATGCCTAAGTGAACGCCATTCTCCTAGGTGTGAACTGGGATGGTGGAAGTGGGTACCTGATGAAAAAAGGTGCCTAATCCCTGTAAAAAAAATAATTTCAAAATGTTGAAAGTGTTGGGGACTGGGGTGGGGAGTTAAATAAGCAGCATTTTTTAATTTTTATTGAAGGTCCGCTTTAACTCAGCAGTCAAAAAAGAGGATGAGGTGAGCAAAGCTAGCCGTACATAGGTAAACTTTTGTCCAATTGCTGCTGAAGGGCACTGAAATTCAAGCCATGGATAGCTTGGTTGATACAACTGGGCTTGTCAAAAGTCAATTTAAAAATTGAATGAGCTGGTTGGAATACTATTGAAGAAACTGTGACTGTATCCAATCAGATGCAGTTACTGTTTTGGTATTCAGACAGCCGCTGGCGCTACAGTGCAGATTCCTTAATCCATACTGTTTAGCATGGATGGAGGAGTCAATTGATTTTCTCTTTTTAAGCCCACGGGTACTTTTCTATGCCCCATAAAATGCCAAAGTACCACATTGGATGCCTAAATGGCCATTTGCCAGGCTCACGTCTAGCCACATAGGGGTCAGGGAGGCAGCAGCTCAGACCTGTGCAGGTTTTCCCAAAGTCAAAACTCCAGCAAGACAATGGGTAATACAGAGAATGTTAGACCAGAGTCCTTATGATCCTACTTTCAAGATCTTGGCTGCTTTGATTGGTTTCATACTCTACAAAAAGTCACTTTAAGTCACATTGAACTTGTCAGATCCTAAATGCACACGCTTCTCCAATGAGTTCTTGGCCCTGAGAAACAGCATACTTAACTGCCAAATCTTATTTTCATGCCCATGTACAGTAAGAATTTTCGCAAAACCTCAGCTGGCATAGAAAAACCAATTTCATTAGATAAATGATACTTATGCAACACTGCAGTCAGTTTGGCATGGCCCCATTCATCTGCGTCTGTATGATCAGGACATGACCCCACAGTAAGCAACTCATTCCACATCAAAAATAGGCTTGTACATAGTCATGGTGTGGTGTGTGTTCCTGACCACAAGAAAAGCGAACTACACCCTGCTAAGGAAGTGGTCACGAATAAGCACATAAGATCCATAGTGGTTGCATTGACCCCTAAATGTCGATAAAACCCAGAAAGAAAACCTTATGGTAATAAAATGGATTTGTTATTGAACACCTCGTCTTTCAGGTAACAGGCATGTAGAGAACGGTTAGCCTCTTACTAGGTTAATTTTTCTGCTGGAATAGCCTGAAGAGTTTTGAAAGTACGCAGACTGCTGCTGAATGTTGATGATGTTGCAGTTGGAAGAAGCCGGGGGTTTTTAGGAGGAACCTATTGCGAAATTTTCTGGAGCAGCTATATATCACTGTGTATTCATGCAGACAAGCTCATAGTTCTCTCACATGGCACTAAACATTGAAATGCACCCTTTAATACTTAATTACATGCAGAATTGTGATGTATTCGCAAAATGCTAGTAGCTATGGTTTTACATTGTATGTGATCTTTCAGTGTCATTCAAAAATCTATAACACATGCTGGGAAACGATTTCTCAAAAGCTCAGGGAACACATTGAATAGACCTTCTCAGCCTTTCTCAATCTTTCCCAACTTATTTTTACCCTGAAGGAACCATTGAAATAATTTCCAAGTCTTGGAGAAACCCTGGTAAAAATTATTATACTGCATCTATAGCTTAAAATGCATTAATATGATCAATAAAAGAATAACAAATGTGGGGTGGTTATTGGAAAAGGGACCCTTTTTTATTAATGGTCGGTGCAGTGCACACTTTCTAGTCTGCCGAGAAGGACACCCTTACATTGACTATCTTGCACTGGTGGTTGGTGGGAGATGGACCCCCTTACACTGGTGGTTGGTAAAAAAAAGCATCCCCTTACACTGGTAGTTGGTGGGAAAAGGACCTCCTTACACTGGTGGTTGATGGGAGACAGACCCACTTACACTGGTGGTTGATAGGAGACAGAACCCCTAGCACTGGTGGTTGATGGGAGAAGGACCTCCTTACACTGGTGGTTGATGGGAGAAGGGCCCCCTTACACTGGTGGTTAATGGGAGATGGACCCCCTTACATGGGTGGTTGATGAGAGATGGACTCCCTTACACTGGTGGTTGATGGGAGACGGACCCCCTATATTGGTGGTTGATGGGAGACGGACCCCCTTACACTGGTGATTGATGGGAGAAGGATTCCTTTCACTGGTGGTTGATGGGAGACGGACCCGCTTACACTCCTGGTTGATGGGAGAAGGACTCCCTTACACTGATGGTTGATGAGAGATGGACTCCCTTACACTTGTGGTTAATGGGAGAAGGATTCCTTACACTGGTGGTTGATGGTTGATGGCAGACTGGCCACCCACCCCCTTACTCTGGTGGTTGATGGGAGACAGACCCCCTTACACTGGTGGTTGATTGGAGATGGACCCCCTTACACTGATGGTTGATGGGAGATGGACCTCCTTACACTGGTGGTTGATGGGAGAAGGGCCCCCTTACACTGGTGGTTAATGGGAGATGGACCCCCTTACATGGGTGGTTGATGAGAGATGGACTCCCTTACACTGGTGGTTGATGGGAGACGGACCCCCTATATTGGTGGTTGATGGGAGACGGACCCCCTTACACTGGTGATTGATGGGAGAAGGATTCCTTTCACTGGTGGTTGATGGGAGACGGACCCGCTTACACTCCTGGTTGATGGGAGAAGGACTCCCTTACACTGATGGTTGATGAGAGATGGACTCCCTTACACTTGTGGTTAATGGGAGAAGGATTCCTTACACTGGTGGTTGATGGTTGATGGCAGACTGGCCACCCACCCCCTTACTCTGGTGGTTGATGGGAGACAGACCCCCTTACACTGGTGGTTGATTGGAGATGGACCCCCTTACACTGATGGTTGATGGGAGATGGACCCCCTTACACTGATGGTTGATGGGAGATGGACCCCCTTACACTGGTGGTTGTTCAGAAAGGATCCCCTTACACTGGTGGTTGAAGGAAGAAGGAACCTCCTTACTCTGGTGGTTGATGTGAGATGGACCCCCGTACACTGGTGGTGGGTTGGTAGAACCTCCTTTACTAGTAGCCAGAGGAAAAAAATTGAGAGGATAGGCTCTACTTGTTTCAAGTGCCAGCTCTACTGAGTGCCATTGGACTCTGTAACACTGAAGGTGCGGTCACTGTTTAAAGATGGCCATACACCAGTAGAATGTTAGAAAATTTTGGTTTTTGAAATGTTCTTTAATTTTTAATGGTTAGAGGGGTCAAATCAAACTTAATTTTTGACCGTCATGATGAGAAAATTTGAAAGAGAGGGATGGAAAATTGTTCTTGAATGAACAGAATTCTAATTGTGAATGTGGCTTTCATTCAGGAAAATTTGTACATGTAATAAAACCTGTTTATTGCCCTGGGATTAAATTCAAATAGCAGGTCTGGACTCAAAATTTTAGGGGCTCTTAAACAGGAATCATTTGACTCAATGGCAAGAAAGAATGTTTGATAAATGATTTTACAAACGTGTATGAACGAACTGATAGCATTACTTGCGGTGGGCTCTCTATGCGTGGTTTCATTTAAAAAAAGAAAAAGCATTCTGTGCATCCCGTTGGGTGTGTAAGCTTCCTATGCCAGCTTGTTCATTTCTCAGAATGGCATCAATGAGTACCCATTTATTATTATATCTACATTATATAGAACGATAAAAAATTATTTACATTTTTGTCTCTCTTCTCCAGGCATGAACACTTTCCTTATGTATTTTAGAACACAATAGCAGAGCAGGGGAGATTGCTGTACTAACATCAGATTGTTAGTACAGCGGCTCCGACCTGAGCTTTCAGTTTTTTTTTTTTTTCATTCAACCAGCTGGGTTGAATGAAAAAAAAAAAAAAAAGTGCTGTATACAAGGTTTTAAAGTGACATTGTGGCTAAAATCGAAGTGAAAATTGAAAGGTAAAGGTTGTCCTTACAATAGAAGAAAATACCAGTTCCACTGCCCAAGCCACCAAACACTGTTCTAATGATGAAAAATCATCCACTTAAGTCTCTTCTGAAACTGAATTTCAAAGAGTGTCAATCTTCTGGTCCCCCCTGCTGTGCTTAGTGGTTCCTCCTGCCAAAAACCCCATGTCACTACAGGACATGGCATAGAGTGGGCAGGAGGAACCACGCAATGTTGTGGGGATACAGGCATCTGACACACCTGAAAGTATTTGGTCGTAAAGATTCACATTCAAGTGGGAACATAATAAGCCACTGCATACCTGGTATTTTTTGTTTGGCACCTCCAAAAATAAAAGAGCTCCTTTTTGTAGGACTTTTTAGTAAAGCTGCGATCTTAGGCTGGCCATACACAACTTGGACTGACTGACAGAGAAAATCAGTTAATTCCCTCATCAGTTCCTTCCATTGATTCCCACATCCATGCAAACGGCATGAAACTAGGAATTTCCATTACTGGCTATTGTACTCATAGAGCCACGACACCCGCAGGTCCCTGAATAAACCAACCATGACTGATCGGATACAATCACTGTTGGGCTAATCATTTTCTCCATGGCTCAGTCGACTTTAGTCAAGCAGGGTGGTGCTCGCAGGGCCACCCACTGGTCAAACGTCGGCCTATTCAACAGGAGTCGGCTGAAATTTGAGCCATCTATGGCCAGACTTAGGTTGGTGCTTCTTAGTGGGTATCTGAAGAAGCTCCATTGCAATATGAGATTTGGTGAAGAAAATGCAAGATGGCTGCACTAATTAAACCACCTTTTTTTTAAAAGAAAATCCATAACAACAACAGATGAGTGGAATGGATGATTTCTGTGCTAGGATATGTATGACAGGCTGCGGCCTACCTCACATATCCCAATTAAGGGATATAAAATGGAATAGAAATCAAAGGGAGGGATGGCTGGTGCTGACTGAGAAAAAGCTACAGGTGTATCAGAACAAAATACTAATGCATATGGACCCTTAGTATGTAATAAACAAATATAAAGTCCTATTGTTAAGGACCCTTAGAGCCGGTTCACACTACCATGACCAGAAAGTCGCCACCGTGACATTGAAAAGACTTGTTTAGAGACTTGGAAGAGACTTGGAAGAGACTTGGAAGAGACTTGTGCACTACTTTGAAGAGACTTACATGATAGGCGACTTTGTCTGTGGGGAATGCCTGGCTAATCTCTTTCTTCTTCCTGGAAAGTCTGATAACAAGTCGTGTCAATTAAGATAAGGAGGCGACTCCCATTGAAGTATATGGGACAGTCGGATCACAGGTCGCCTCAAAGTAGTACAGGACCCTTTTCTGAAGTCGAAGCGACTTCAGTAGTGCAAATTAAGACGGCACTGATTGTTGAAAGTGCAAAAAATCAATAAACAACATTCTCATGAATATATAACAAAATGTGATATAATATAAAATGCTCTCATTGCAAAGAATGCAAATCACAGTATGTGAACTATAAATTAATCTCGAAAATGTATCAATCCATATAAAGTGACGAGTGCAAAACCAGTGCAGGTGTATCACAATCTAGCGATAACCCGTGAAAAAAAATGAAAACCACCAAAAACAAAATAATCTCAAAAAATCTAAAAAAAAAAAATAAAATAAATGTATAAATGCAGATCAAGTGACAAGTGCAGAAACCAGTGCAGGTAGATCATGACCTCTGGTGATAAACCGTAAAGGTGGGTATGGGTACACACGTGCTCCTCCTCTCTCCAAGGTCCGCACTCACCAGATGGTGGAACCCCTAAATAGGTCACAGACACCAAATAAACAGCTATGTGTCTTTCTCCTCCTCTACGTGGCAGGTCACGTTGGGACAGAAGAGAGGACGCAGGGGTCGCAGACACCAACTTAGCAGCAATATCTCTCTTTCCACTGCATTATACTCGATCCCGGGGAGTTTCCATCACAGGTTTATGAAGGTAAAAAGAGGCATCTTACAGTGTGATTCCCTAAGAGATATATATTCAATCCAATTAAAATTTACTTACAAAAGTGCAGAGATAAAAAGCCTTAAGTTCCAAGCTATCTGTACAAGCGCTGTGTCCGGAGCGCGATGCGTTATATGGACAAGAAGTGTAAGGCTGGAAGTGACGTGATGAGGCTCAACAGAAGAATGCTGTGATGAGCACTAGGAAGCGTGAAACACGTTCGCCTGTCTTTACCCCCTTCGCTGTGCATTTTCTGCTGTTTTATAGATTTTTTTTTTAATAAAATGTGGTTTTAGTAGTGCTGCCAAGTGCTTTCAGTCGTGAGCTAGGCCTGAAGCAGCAAATCCTAGCGGACCAACTGGGTTCTGCGTTTCTACTTTTGTGGGATGTCAGGCCTGTGTATGCTGTTTCAGGAGATTGTCATTTTTCTTTGGTTGAGGGTGGTGGGTCCAAGGCAAGCTGCCGATGTGAAATTAAAATGATAAAGTGTGTGCTTGCACCCTATGATCCCTTCACTCATTTGTGAACGCTTTGCTCTTTTTTGACACACTTGCTTTGAACGTCTTGTAATACGTATCGGCAAACCTAAAATGTGTTCTTTGCAACAGGACGCTTCCAGCATGTTCCCTTTTTCTTCCAGGCTTCCCCTTTAGCACACAGTGTCCTCTTTTGATCTTATTGTTCTGCGGAATGCAATGAAGTTACTGATGAGGTCACGGCTCTCTATTGGATTATTAGTCAGATGCCAGTAATACGGCAGGTGAACACGTTCCCACGTTGGGCCGGTGACAAAGCGGCAGCCTGACCAGTGATTCATGCTCCGCACAGGTATGGAATCGGCGTGTCACTCACAGCGATGGAAGCCGCAATTAACCCCGTTTTGGGCTTTGTGTTTCACAAAACAGGACGCAAGTTCAAGAACGTCATTGTGGAACGTTCGCTTGACCCTGGGGGCATAACCCTGGCTATTTAACACAACTGTTCTAGCCGGCTGCATGAAAACGGTGACAAATTTCCAGTAGACCTCGTCTGCGTCGTTTCCAGCGCATAAAGGGCGGAAAGGTTGTTGTAATTGGCACCAGCAGCTGCTCTTTCTTTTGACAAGGGATAATTTTGCATCCAGTGCTTTGTGTGACAGCTGCCTAATTGGGCATTCTCTCCTTGTAGCAAGCATGCCTCCTTCAAGCCTCCCCGCTGACAAATGGTGCTGGATTATAGATGGGGACACGCTGACCCGTTCGACCTTGCTGAGACAGCAGGGAGGAGTCTCCGAAATCATGCGGGAGGCTTTCGGGTCATCTGGAGGACAAGGTCACAAGCCAGGTGGGGGGGGGGAACGGACGACTGGCTGTCACATGACCACTAGGCAATGTCACCGTGTCAAGGGCGATTGCTACATTATTGATTATCGTCCTTTTCATGATGTCTCATTGCGGCTGCTTATATATTGGATGTCAGTGTTTAAAGTAGGCTGCGCTAGGCGAGCCATGGAGAACGGAAATTATAATAATGAGAGCCTGGATCATTGATCTACATCCTTGTCACTGGAATTAGTGGAAATATGTGATACTGGCAGAGAGGGGACTGCGGCTAATCTGTACTGTACAGAGCTGGTCGTATAGGGCCATTCTCTATTACCTTTATTCTGCCCACACAGCTCACAATTCACTTTAGATGGCATTTTCAGTTTTGATCGTTTGCTCATTTTTGTGATGTTGCCACCCACGTACATTGTGATTTTTAATGCAAAAAAAAGGAATCACCCCACCCACGATGAAAGAAAGATTATTTGATGAATATATATTAGGATCACTGTCATCAAGTGCATTGCCAAGCACATTGCAACCATCAATCATGTTAACAGAAAAATTATTTCAAAATAAATTTTTAAAAAAAGACGTTTAGTTGTTTTCTTTTTAGATATTATACTTATCTAGGTGGATGCAGCATCTGTCCCCTGCCGACTCTAAGGCTGAGAACTGAGCGATCAAAGACCATTGATCGTTCAGTGCTCCCTGTGCAGAGAGTCGGTGACATCTAGCCGTTTAGTTGTTTTTTTTTTTAGATATTATACTTATCTAGGTGGATGCAGTTTCTGTCCCCTGCCGGCTCTAAGGCTGAGAATTGAGCGATCAAAGACCGTTGATAGTTCAGTGCTCTGTGAGCAAAGAGCTGTGAACTGTCAGGCCACTATGTATCCTGCTACATGTTTTTGGTAAAAAAAAAATCAGAATAAGCGTTATAGTGATTGGTTTGCGCAAAAAGTTATCACTTCTACAAAATTGTATTTAATTTTTTTACTAGTAATGGCGGCAAGTAGTGAGTGTACAGCTTGTATAACAGTGTAAATTTGCTGCCCCCTCAAAATAACTCAACACATAGCCATTAATGTCTAAACCGCTGGCACCAAAGTACACCTCTAAATAAAAAGTCAATATTTTGTGTGGCCACCATTATTTTCCAGCACTGCCTTAACCCTTTTGGGCATTGAGTTCACCAGAGCTTCACAGGCTGCCACTGGAGTCCTCTTCCACTCCTCCATGAGGAGCTGGTGGATGTTAGAGACCTTGCACTCCTCCACCTTCTGTTTGAGGATTCCCCACAGACGCTCAATAGGTTTTAGGTCTGGAGACATGTTTGGTCAGTCCATCACCTTTACCCTCAGCTTCTTTAGCAAGGCAGTGGTTGCCTTGGAGGTGTGTTTGGGGTCGTTATCATGTTGGAATACTGCCCTGCAGCCCAGTCTCCGAAGGAAGGGGATCATGCTCTGCTTCAGTATGTCACAGTACATGATGGCATTCATGGTTCCCTCAATGAACTGTAGCTCCCCAGTTCTGGCTGTTCTCATGCAGCCCCAGACCATGACACTCCCACCACCATGCTCGACTGTAGGCAAGACACACTTGTCTTTGTGCTCCTCACCTGGTTGCCGTCACACACGTATGACGCCATCTGAACCAAATAAGTTTATCTTGGTCTCATAAGAGCACAGCACATGGTTCCAGTAATCCATTCCCTTAGTCTGCTTGTCTTCAGCAAACTGTTTGCAGCAGTGGTGGGATTCAAAAATTTTAGTAACCAGTTCCGACTTTCCCAGCAGAATGACCAGCGTGCCCCCTTTCAATGCACAGTGACCAGCGTTCCCCCTTTCAATGCAGAGAGACCAGCGTGCCCCCCTTTCAATGCAGAGAGACCAGCGTGCCCCCTTTCAATGCACAGTGACCAGTGTACATGCCCCCTTCAATGCACAGTGACCAGAGTGCCCCCTTTCAATGCAGAGAGACCAGCGTGCCCCCTTTCAATGCAGTGACCAGTGTACATGCCCCTTTTCAATGCAGTGACCAGTGTACATGCCCCCTTTCGATGCACAGTGACCAGTGTACATGCCCCCTTCAATGCACAGTGACCAGAGTGCCCCCTTTCAATGCAGAGAGACCAGCGTGCCCCCTTTCAATGCAGTGACCAGTGTACATGCCCCCTTTAATGCACAGTGACCAGGGTGCCCCCCTTTCAATGCAGAGAGACCAGCGTGCCCCCTTTCAATGACCAGTGACCAGCATGCCCCCTTTTAATGCACAGTGACCAGCGCTGCGTGCCCCCCTTTCAATGCACAGTGACCAGCGTGCCCCCCTTTCAATGCAGAGAGACCAGCGTGCCCCCCTTTCAATGCACAGTGACCACAGCATTGCCCCCAATGATTGCAGAGTGCCAGCCACAGCATTGCCCCCAATGATTGCAGAGTGCCAGCCACAGCATTGCCCCCAATGATTGCAGAGTGCCAGCCACAGCATTGCCCCCAATGATTGCAGAGTGTCAGCCACAGCATTGCTCCCAAATTGCAGAGTGTCAGCCACAGCATTGCTCCCAAATTGCAGAGTGCCAGCCACAGCATTGCCCCCAATGATTGCAGAGTGCCAGCCACAGCATTGCCCCCAATGATTGCAGAGTGCCAGCCACAGCATTGCCCCCAATGATTGCAGAGTGCCAGCCACAGCATTGCCCCCAATGATTGCAGAGTGCCAGCCACAGCATTGCCCCCAATGATTGCAGAGTGCCAGCCACAGCATTGCCCCTAATGATTGCAGAGTGCCAGCCACAGCATTGCCCCTAATGATTGCAGAGTGCCAGCCAGAGTATTGCCCCCAATTGCAGAGCGCCAGCCACAGCATTGCCCCCAATTGCAGAGTGCCAGCCCCAGCATTGCCCCAAATTGCAGAGCGCCAGCCAGAGTATTGCCCCCAATTGCAGAGCGCCAGCCACAGCATTGCCCCCAATTGCAGAGCGCCAGCCACAGCATTGCCCCAAATTGCAGAGTGCCAGCCACAACATTGCCCCCAATTGCAGAGCGCCAGCCACAACATTGCCCCCAATTGCAGAGTGCCAGCCAGAGTATTGCCCCCAATTGCAGAGTGCCAGCCAGAGTATTGCCCCCAATTGCAGAGTGCCAGCCAGAGTATTGTCCCCAATTGCAGAGTGCCAGCCAGAGCATTGCCCCCAATTGCAGAGCGCCAGTCACAGCATTGCCCCAAATTGCAGAGCGCCAGCCACAGCATTGCCCCAAATTGCAGAGCGCCAGCCACAGCATTGCCCCCAATTGCAGAGCGCCAGCCACAGCATTGCCCCCAATTGCAGAGCGCCAGCCACAACATTGCCCCCAATTGCAGAGCGCCAGCCACAACATTGCCCCCAATTGCAGAGTGCCAGCCACAGCATTTCCCCAAATTGCAGAGCGCCAGCCAGAGTATTGCCCCCAATTGCAGAGCGCCAGCCACAGCATTGCCCCAAATTGCAGAGTGCCAGCCACAGCATTGCCCCCAATTGCAGAGTGCCAGCCACAACATTGCCCCCAATTGCAGAGCGCCAGCCACAACATTGCCCCCAATTGCAGAGCGCCAGCCACAGCATTGCCCCAAATTGCAGAGTGCCAGCCACAGCATTGCCCCCAATTGCAGAGTGCCAGCCACAGCATTGCCCCCAATTGCAGAGCGCCAGCCACAGCATTGCCCCCAATTGCAGAGCGCCAGCCACAACATTGCCCCCAATTGCAGAGTGCCAGCCACAACATTGTCCCCAATTGCAGAGTGCCAGCCACAACATTGCCCCCAATTGCAGAGTGCCAGCGATCCCCCCCCGCGAGACCCATGCACTTACCTTATGGACGGTCTCGCAGTCGGCTCCCCGCGCCTCCGAGTCCTCCCGCAGCGCCTCCTCCTCGTCCAATGGCACGGTGTTTGCCTTTCGGCCAATCAGGAAGCGGGAGGACCCGCTCCCTGATTGGCCAGGAGGAGGATCATGTGACAATAGCTAATTCTCATTCGCTATTGTCACAGAATGGGCGGGGAGGAGCGCACTGCTCCGCCCCCCGGCCGCCACGTCTGTCCGAGCGCGGGACATTCAATTGTCCTGCGCTTCCTCAGACGCGCAGAGGGATTCAGCCGGTTCTGCGAACTTGCAGAAAGTTAGCAACCGGTTCTATGGAACCGGTGCGAACCGGCTGAATCCCACCACTGGTTTGCAGGCTTTCTTGTGCATCATCTTTGGAAGAGGCTTCCTTCTGGGATGACAGCCATGCAGACCAATTTGATGCAGTGTGCGGCGTATGGTCTGAGCACTGACAGGCTGACCCCCCACCCCTTCAACCTCTGCAGCAATGCTGGCAGCACTCATACGTCTATTTCCCAAAGACAACCTCTGGATATGACGATGAGCACATGCACTCAACTTCTTTGGTCGACCATGGCGAGGCCTGCTCTGAGTGGAACCTGTCCTGTTAAACCGCTGTATGGTCTTGGCCACTGTACTGCAGCTCGGTTTCAAGGTTTTATGCAATCTTTATAGCCTGGGCCATCTTCATGTAGAGCAACAATTCTTTTTTTCAGATCCTCAGAGAGTTCTTTGCCATGAGGTGCCATGTTTTACTTCCAGTGACCGGTATGAGAGAGTGAGAGCGATAACACCAAATTTAACACACCTTCTCCCTATTTACACCTGAGACCTTGTAACTCTAATGCGTCACATGACACCGGGGAGGGAAAATGGCTAAATTGGCCCAATTTCACTTAGGGGTGTACTCACTTTTGTTGCCAGCAGTTTAGATATTAATGACTGTGTGTTGAGTTATATTGAGGGGACAGCAAATATACACTGTTATATAAGCTGTACACTCACTACTTTACATTGTAGCAAAGTGTAATTTCTTCAGTGTTGTCACATGAAAAGATATAATAAAATATTTACAGAAATGTGAGGGGTGTACTCACTTTTGTGAGATACTGTATATCATGAGTAAAGATCTCATGGAATGTATAATCACACACATCGCGTTGAAAAAAAACAAAACTCAAAATCTTAGGACTCCATTGTAACATATGGAAGGAAAATCTTAGGACTCCGTTGTAACATAGGGAAGGAAAATCTTAGGACTCCGTTGTAACATAGGGAAGGAAAATCTTAGGACTCCATTGTAACATAGGGAAGGAAAATCTTGGGATTCTGTTGTACTTTATGTGGAAGGAAAATCTTAGGACTCCATTGTAACGTGTGTGGAAGGAAAATCTTAGGACTCCGTTGTGATTTATGTGGAAGGAAAATCTTGAGACTCTGTTGTAACTTGTGTGGAGGGAAAATCTTAGGACTCCGTTGTAACGTGTGGAAGGAAAATTTTGGGACTCCATTATAATTTATGTGGAAGGAAATCTTAGGACTCCGTTGTAACATGTGTGGATTCTATCAGAACTCAGCCAAGCTTCAGATCCTACTGACAGATGCCTTGTGTAGGTAACTCCATCCTCACCTTCAGGCTTGCTTAGTTGTACAGACTCCTCTCCTGTACTGAAATATCTTACTCTGCTTTCACTGCACACTGTGAGCTTCTCATTGGGGGGATTTGCTACAGGTAAATAGAGTGTGACCTGTGCACTTTGCAAGTGCAATTGCTCCAGAATTTTAGTAAATTAGGGGAAACTTCACCTTGCAAAGATTACCCAATCACAAGCAAGGAAAATAAAAAGACCGCATTTTCAATCATGGAGGCTCAGCATAACATGTGGGTGCTACTTCGGGCCATCGGCCTAGGAACTCCCACTACTCCCAAGAGTCAACCCACTCTGTTTGGAAAGAGTACTAAGGCAGGGTGCTATGTGCTCTTCAGGAAGCTATATATAGACCTTGCTGGCCCCTCCCAACAGCCATGATCAGTTTGCATTGCATAGAGAAGCACAGAGTCCCAGTGATGACATCATTGGGTGTAAAATAAGGTATATAATGGAAGCGGGTTTTATTAAACAGATTTATTAGATAAGGGAGGAATCAGGGAAGGCAAAAGATAATTAGGTAAAGCTTCAGTTTTAACCCCTATGCATATTTTATTTCCCTTTACTATTCATATACACAAATGGGAGCTCAAAGATTATTTTTAAGTATCTGAGCAATTCCTCATGCTGGTGTACAGAAAGTCTCTCCAGCTTCATGCTTTCTGTTAATATGAAAGGAAAGTGCAGCACAGATCCACATGAATGGTGCAGATCTTATTCAGCGGAGTTCTTCCTCTATGCTAATCAGTCCTACTGCAAGTCCCTATCTCTTAAATTGCTTTTCTTTTTTTTTTTTTTTGTGATTTTAGGGATCAGATTGATCATTTTCCAATCAGTGTGAAAAGTGTAAATCCTTTGTTCCAATATGCAGTATTATTTGTATATGAACATGAGGGCAGCCCAGCTGCATTACGTACAAATGGTTGCTTTGCCAAACAATACACTGTGCCTACTGCTGTCACCAAGACAAAAAACAAAGAAATGCCCTGTAGCCAATGTCAGAGTACCTGTATGTAACCAAGAAGTGGCAGTAAAAAGGCTGCAGGAGATTAGCAGCACAAAGGTGTGAAACAGAACAAAAATAAAATTGAAAACAAGATTTTATGTAAAAAGAAAAAAAAATGGCAATTGTTTAAGATACAAAATGCTTTAACCACTGGCCGACCGCTTACTATATATATATATATATACGGCGGCAAGGTGGCTTGTACAGGCAAAACAACATATGGGTTCATTGCTCGCCTAGTGGCAGCTAGGGGGCGAGCGCGCTCCGCCGATCATCAGCAGGGAAGCCGATGCGTGTGTCAGGCGGCTCCGATTGGCGCCTGACACCCGTGATCACTCCCCGCTGAGAGAGAAGGACGGTCAGATGTTGTAAACACAGCCAACCGTCCTTCTCCCTGAAATGATCATAGAGCGCCTGTGATCCTTCTATATAGATCATGTCTCTATGGTCATTTCAGAAGCCACGTCCCCCACAGTTAGAATCACTCCCCTAGGTACACATTTAACCCCTTGATCACCCACGGGGTTAACCCCTTCCCTGCCAATGGCATTGTTACAGTAACAGTTCATATGAATAGCACTGATTACTGTAGTAATGTCAAAAGTGTCAAAAATGTCAGTAGGGGTCCAATCTGTCTGACGCAATGTCGCAGTTCCGCAAAAAATCGCAGATCGCCGCCATTACTAGTAAAAAAAAAAAAACAATAAAAATGACATAAATCTTTCCCGTAGTTAGTAGACACAATAACTTTTGCACAAACCAATCAAAATACCATTATTGCGATTTTTTTTTACCAAAAATTTATAGCAGAAAACAAATTGGTCTAAAATGTTAAAAATTTTGATTTTTAATTTTTTTTTTTTAGCAATGTCATATAGCAGAATGTGGAAAATATTGTTTTTTTTTTTTTTTTTCAAAATTGTTGCTTTTTTTTTGCTTATAGCGCAAAAAAAATAAAAATTGCACAGGTGATCAAATACCACCAAAATAAAGCTCTATTTGTGAGAAAAAAAAGGATGTAAATTTAGTTTGGGTACAGCTTTGCACGACTGCGCAATTATCCGTTAAAGTAACGCAGTGCCGAATCGCAAAATAGGGCCTGGTCAGGAAGGGGACAAATCCTTCCAGTCTTAAAGTGGTTAAACAGTTACAGAAATGTTTTGGGATAAAGGTTAAAAAGCTGAACTCCGGAAAACAAAAAAAAGTTTTCCCATGCAGTGGGGCTGTGCCCGCACCTCACAGGTCAGCTGCTTGTTTTGTCTAGGGGATTAGAGAATGTAGATATACTTACCTAATCCTTTGATCCTCCCCGCAAAAAACCTGTCCCTGTGGCTCCGGCCCCCCTGCGGTCTTGTGTGGTGGATTGTTCCTGATGACATCAGGCCCACAGACCTGCTCTGGACATGAGGACATCAGGAACACTCCACCCCTGGATAGTGGGGGAGCGCCATTGGCTGATGGAGCGTAGGGTCAGGTGAGTATAAGCTTTCTCCTCTCCCCAGGAGAAAATGAGCAGTTGACCCGTGCAATGCATGGGAATTTTTTATTTATTTTTTGCCTGCAGTAAGGCGTAAGGCAGACAATAGATGGTGGGAAAGAAATTTGCACGATTCCCCCATCAACACAGACAGTGCTGACAGGGGAATCCCTCCTGCTGAACTATTGTATTCTCCCGGTGGGGGAGTGGGGCAAACCGCCCCCACCGGGAAAAGACAGCGATTGTTGCTAGAGGCAATAGAAGGTGCTAGTAATAATTGCAAATCAATCGATCAACATAGAGCATTCAGCTTGCCCATACACTATGGTGGGTCATAGCCATAAAATAAATACATACATGTTTTGTATGCATCCTGACTACATGCTTTCTATAGCAGCTGCTAGCGACAATCGCAATTGAATGCAGCAGGCTGGTTGTACCCAGGTTGATTGATCAACTTGGTGCATTCAGCCTGCCCACACGGTTCGAATCTCGGGAAGTTCCTGCTGAACCGGCCGAGATTAGAATACTTTATGACCGGCCTAAATGAATAAACGTTGACCACTGTAAGCACCACTGTCAGTGTTAAATGGTTTGTCTCAACCTTAACTGCCGCTATTGCTGGACAGCTTGGTCTGGTAAAGAAAGTTGAAAAATAAAAGGACTTACCGGCAAGGAAAGCCAAGTGAAAATAAAGAAAAAATTAAAACAAATGCAGCAAAAAAAAGATGGAATATATATATATATTGTTTGCTTTTGGGTTTAGTCCCAGTTCACATTCATGCGATGACAGACATTGCATGTGATTCGGAGCGCACTGCTCTGAAAATCACACGCGATGTCTTTGCGATGTGAATTCAGCCATACAGATTGGCTGAATTCGCATTGCATTCAGACACAACACACACAGGACCCTTTTTTGGGTCCGCAGCAGAATCGGATCACATGGTGGTTCACACCTATGCAATCTGATTCATGTCCGAACTGACAGTTGGCACTGTGATATGTGAACTGAACTGGGGGTGTCATTATATTTGTATTGACCCCCTCCAGCTATTCGCATATGGCAGTGTGATTTGAATGCCATTTGCAGGGTTCCTGCATTGCATATATGTGAACCAGCACTTAGAAATGCTTTAGGGAAAGTTAAAAAAAAAAAAAACCACAAATGGTGCAACATGTTGTAACAGCGAATCACCCCACCCGTACACAACGCACACCGGCGGGCAAGTGCTATACACCGGCTGGGGTGAATGGGCCCTTAGGATTCCCCCCCTTCCGGGCATTTTTTTTTAATACAGTGTTTTAGGATGTAAGATCTTGTCTGTGGTCCTTCCTAGACAGCAATCTTAGAAATACGGCGTGAGCAAAGTGTCCCTGGAAAATCCATTGATATGTTGTGAGATGCGGGAACACACAATGGCGCTGTCAGACGTTCGGAGAATGGAACGTACAGCTTAGCGTTCATTGTCTCTCACCGTTCTACATTAGCTCTTAACTCTTTCCCCTCCGCCTTCATTTGAAAGGTTAATAAGATGTTGCACGGTTGACTTCCCCCTCTACTTTTTTTTTTTTTGATCAGCGCTGATTTTTAAGTAGATGTTCAGTCAAGGGGAATCGCTCTCCAGATGATTTTTTTTTTCCTTCCCCTCGTCTGCCCCCAGACGTCTGTGGACAAAGAGGTTACCTGCTGTTTGATGCCGTAGCGGGCAAAGCAAGCCATGCACAGACAATTCAATTGTCACTCAGGTGTAGTGGCACAAATCGAATGAAAAATGAACATTTTTTTTTCTTTTCTTTTTTCTCCTTTAACAAACTGACCTCTGTCAAGGTGCACGTCACCGAAACACAATAAAAATAGACCTCTTTGTACCGGTAATAAAATACAGGAAATATTGTTTGAACGGGAGTGCATCAAAGCGGCGTTTTCTGGGAAAACACAAAGCGTCTGGTGCTCCTTTCCCCCCGTCTGGCTTGGTCGGTGCTGGAAGAGGTAATTGGAGTCCCTAGAGGTAAAAGTCAGTCCATGGCACAGAAGTGATGGGTACGTTCACCGAAGTCCAGTTGCCGGTGAATTGGGTGGGCATGACGTGTTAACCACTGACCTTGCTTGTGCATACGCTTAGCCTCGCTGAGTGGTTCAAGCATAGTGGAGGTTTAATCCAATACTGTGACACGCATATTGTTGATTAGTACCAGTAGGTGTCTTAGAGGATATTGTCTTCTCTGCCGAGCTGGTCAGGACCCGGGCATTGGGGAGTCAAGTCATAGGAGAAAGAAGGATGTTCTTACATTAGTATTCTAAGGAAGCCTTTCTGTCTGCAGAACAAATTGATTGCCAAGCTCTACCTGCGCTGGGCACTATGCTGGGAGAGACGGGGGAGAGAGAGAGAGGTAGGCTTGTAATCTGTTAGTGTTTCACAAATTCTGGTGCTTCGAGGATCTATTGTTATTTTTCATTTTAGACTTTAGGAAGAATAAAATGATGATGGGTAAGAGACATAAAATGGGAAGCAAGTATTCAATTTACTGGGGAGCATATATAATACAGTGTGGTGGTATCAGTGTTGCTCCTAGCAATGAGAGCCCAAATGTTTTTAGCAACTTATGTTGTTGGTAATTTTTTTTTTATAAAAAAGGGGAAAAAATAAATAAAATTAATGATGGGTAAGAGACATAAAATGAGAAGTGAGTATTTAATTTACTTGGGGGGCATATATAATACGGTGTGGCGGTATCAGTGTTGCTCCTAGCAACGAGAGTCCAAATGTTTTTAGCAACTTATGTTGTTGGTAATTTTTATTTTTATAAAGAGGAGCAAAAAAAAATAAAATAAAATGATGATGGGTAAAAGACACAAAATGAGAAGTGAGTATTTAATTTACTTTGGGGGCATATATAATACGGTGTGGCGGTATCAGAGTTGCTCCTAGCAACGAGAGTCCAAATGTTTTTAGCAACTTATGTTGTTGGTGATTTTTTTTTTATATAAAGAGGAGCAAAAAATAAATAAAAAATAAAATAAAATGATAATGGGTAAGAGACATAAAATGGGAAGCAAGTATTCAATTTACTGGGGAGCATATATAATACAGTGTGGTGGTATCAGTGTTGCTCCTAGCAATAAGAGTCCAAATGTTTTTTAGCAACTTATGTTGTTGGTGATTTTTTTTTTTTTAAAAGGACCAAAAAAAAAAAAAAAATTGGTCGTGCAAATCTGCCAGCATGCTGCGAGTTTTTTCACCTTTTTTTTTTTTTTTTTTTTTTAATATAGCTTTTTCTTTATTTATAAAATTTTAAAAGAAACATATGTTGTGGGTGATTTCTTTTTGTTATACAATAGAAACAAAAAAAGCATTGGTCATTGAAATCTGCCAGCATGCTGTTAGTTTTTGCATCTGTGGGGTTTTTTTGGTTCTGTTTTTATATTCTTTATTTATAAAATTTTTAAAAGAAACTTTTATTGTGGGTGATTTTTTTTTTTTTTTTTTACTTTTTTTTTTTTTTTTAAAAAAGAATGAAAAAAAGCATTGCTCATGGAAATATGTCAGCATGCTGTAAGTTTTTGCACTTGTGTTTTTTTTTCTTATTATTTATATTTTAAGCGAGAACACATTTACCAAAATGTCAGGGGCTGCAACATTTGGCCGAAAAAAGAATTGAAAATGATAGTATACAGTTCTTTTAAAAAAATGGTTTACAAGTAAACTAGTAGAACAGGGTCTAGAAAAGAGTCCCAGTAAGCACCCTCCTTAGCGGATTCTGACTTCCATGGCCACCGTCCTGCTGTCTATAAGGGGGGAGGCCTTGACTACCAGGTTTTAATGGATATTTCCAATCAAGTGGAGGATACAGAATCATATGGAGGGTCATTAATTAGGAATGTAGTTTGATACCACTGGGTATATTGCAAACCCTTCATTTTAGACTAGTAGAACAAGATATTCCGTAAGGTCAAAAAAAATTTTGACCCGTGATTTTTTGGGCTTTATTCTTTATTTATAAAATTCCTGTGTTGGCCAACTCACAGCAGTGAATCACAATCAAACTTTTTCACTCCAGCTCGTAGTTTGCAAAACTGGTTGAGCCAAGTTGTTATAGCACTGAATCACGTCTGTGACATTTTTGGGAAAGCGGCTTCCCCATTTCTCAACTTTCATTGTTTCTATGTCTGTGAGCATTTTGAGTTTTGTGCATCTGATTGGTTGCTGTAAGTTATACAGGTCTCGCCCCAAACAGTCGTTCTTAAACTGGCCATAGACATAATGATTTAACGCGCATGGATGAATATCCTACTATTGTATTGCGGTAGCCAGCACTCGCAGCTGCCAGAGTACCGAAATGGGGATTGCAGCTGATTGAATGCAGTCACTGTTCAGCCATCTTTTTCCTCTGGCCCCTTCGGCTCAAGTTTTGGCCAATTTACAGGATTTGGTTGTAATTGAGCGACATATGGCCAGCTGTAGTTAAAAAAAAATGGCCCACTCTTCCTTTACAGTTACCAAAATGATGTTATGTACGAGACTACTCAATCCGTTTATTTTCTATCTAAGTGGGTAGGCCTTTGCACTATATAGATCTGAAGGAGAATGTTCAGATTGGTTGTCTGTAGGGTCAGATTTAGCTCACACTGTAATTGGCAAGATTGCACAGAATGTGTGACCTGAGTTCAGGTGCCAACATCCCAATATACAGTCACCGGCCACTTTATTAGGTACACCTGTTCAATTTTTTGGTAACACAAATTGCTAATCAGCCAATCACATGGCAGCAACTCATGCATTTAGACATCTAGACGTGGTGAAGATGACTTGCTGAAGTTCAAACCGAGCATCAGAATGGGGAAGAAGGGATTTAAGTGACTTTGAATGTGCCATGGTTGTTGTGCCAGACGGGCTGGTCTGAGTATTTCAAAAACTGCTGATCTACTGGG
Source organism: Pelophylax lessonae (assembly GCF_965119305.1). NCBI lineage: Eukaryota > Metazoa > Chordata > Amphibia > Anura > Ranidae > Pelophylax > Pelophylax lessonae. The sequence goes on along the minus strand of NC_138769.1, from coordinate 76,149,003 downwards.
ATTTCCATGCACAGCCATCTCTAGGGTTTTGAGAATGATCCGAAAAAGAGAAACTATGCAGTGAGTGGCAGTTGTGTTACAAAAATGCCTTGTTGATGTCCGAGGAAGAATGGTCAGACTGGTTTGAGATGATAGAAAGGCAACAGTAACCCAAATAACCACTCGTTATAAGCAAGGTATGCAGAATGTCATCTCTGAATGCACAACACATCGAACCTTGAAGAAGATGGGCTACAGCAGCAGAAGACCACAGCGGGTGCCACTCCTGTCAGCTAAGAACAGGAAACTGAGGCTACAATTCGCACAGGCTTACCAAAATTGGACAATAGAAGATTGGAAAAATGTTGCCTGGTCTGATGAGTCTTGATTTCAGCTGCGACATTCAGATGGTAGGGTATTTGGCATAAACTACATGAAAGCATGGATCCATCCTGCCTTGTATCAGCAGTCCAGGCTTGTGGTGTAATGGTGTGGGGGTTATTTTCTTGGAACACGTTGGGCCCCTTAGTACCAACTGAGCATCGTTTGAATGACATGGCCTTCCTGAGTATTGGTGCTGACCATGTCCATCCCTTTATGAATACAGTGTACCCGTCTTCTGATGGCTCCTTCCAGCAGGATAATGCACCATGTCACAAAGCTCAAATCATCTCACCACTGTTTTTTTTTTACGAACATGACAATGAGGTCACTGTACTCCAATGGCCTCCACACTGTCCACAGTCACCAGATCTCAATCCAATAGAGCATCTTTGGGAGAGATTTGCATCAGGGATGTGCAGCCTACAAATCTGCAGCAACTGCGTGATACTATCATGTCAATATGCACCAAAATCTCTGATGAATGTTTCCCACACCTTGTTGAATATATTCCACAAAGAATTAAGGCAGTTCTGAGGGCAAAAGTGGGTCCAACCTGATACTAGCAAGGTGTACCTAGTAACGTGGCCAGTGAGTGTATAATATAAAGAGTGCAAACCCGGGAAATGGGACTTTAAGGGCACTAATACAAAAATACACAGATGTACATTGATTTTTATTTATACAAAGAATAACATTATTTATTAAAAAATATTTTTTTTTAATAATTTTGTTCTTTGTACTGTATATATAAAAGTCAATTTATTTTTATTTTTTTTTATATAGCTGTGTACGTTTGTATTGGTTTAGTTGGCAAGACCATGTTTAGCTAGCTTTATTAAGTTGGAGCCAATCATTTTTTTTTCGGATTGAATACAAAATTGCTAAAACCCATTACGTGTTTCTTTTTTTTTTTATTGCGTTGTGTGTCCAATTGGCAAGCTTTCCCTTTACTTCCTGTCCTGTAGACACAACAGGAAGTTAGTGAAATGCTTTCTTAAACTGTTGGCACCGGAAAAAGTTTCTCCATAGGAAGATTTTCCCTCTTATGCTCTTCTGGTGTTAACTATTAAAAAAAAAAGTCCCACTGACATCGGTCACCAAGACAAGTCAAGAAGCTAAATCTCCGTAACTGGGACACAGACAGCACAAAAAGCCAGATGGGTTCTACCTTTTGGTCACACATCTAAAATATATATATTTTTTTAAAAAGTTGGGCTTTAATTGCGGACACCATTCAGTCATATCTGACTCTCCGTGATTCTATGGGCCGGCGCTCTGGGCACCATGTCTGATATGCTTGAGAACCTTTCATCATAGTCTTTCCTTGCCATTTTTTTTTTAGCTTTAGGTCGCCCGGTCTTTTTACAACCCTCCCCAAATCTATGGGCCTGGGACCAGCATGCTAAAGGATAACACATGTGTATAGCCATTGTGTACACACATACAAGGGTTGGTTTATAGCCCATTCAGACTAGCGAAGCACGACTTTGGGGGGGCGACCTGTGAAGTGGCGTGCACCGCGACTTTGGCGCGACTTGCAGAGACTTCACATAATGGAAGTCTATGCAAGTCGCCTCCAGGTCGCCCCAAAGTAGTACAGAACCCTTTTTCTAAGTCGGATGACTTGTGTCGCTCCTATTAGAACGGGTCCTGTGCTAATCAATGGACCGCGACCGAGTGCGACTTGTCAGGCTAACAAGTCGCCTGACAAGTCGCGCTAGTCTGAATGGACTCTTAGGCTGTAGCCAAATAATCTACCAGCATGTTTTTGGCGTGGAGGATGAAACCGGAGTACCCAGTGGAAACTCACACAAGCAAAGGGAGTACATACAAACTCCATGCAGATAGTGTCCAGTCTCAGATTCAAACCAAGGATTCCAGTGCTGCAAGTGCTGACCACTAAGCCACTGTAATGCCTTTACATTACTGTATTGTAATTTTGTTCCATTTTCTTTTTTTCATTATTACTTTTACCAGGTGTGTATCCAGTACTTTGATATGTATATATATATATATATATATATACTGATCAGTCATACCATTATGACCACTGACAGGTAAAGATAATATCTTGTTACAATGGCATCTGAAAATTGGTGGGATATAATAGGCAACAAGTGAACATGTTTTCCATGATGTGAAAGCAGAAGAAAATGGGCATCACAAATTATTGTGTATGGGGCTGTGAAGCCCATAGTGACCCATGTCCACAGGAAAAAGCTTCTACAATGGTCACATCAATATCAGAACTGGACTACGCAGCAATAGAAGAAGGTGGCCTGGTCTGATAAATCACTTTTTCTTTTACATCACGTGGATGGCCGGGTGCGGGTGCGTCACTTACCTGGCGAAGAGATGGCACCAGGATGTGGTATAAGAAAGCAAGTCAGAAGAGGCAGTGGGATGGTTTGGGCAATGTTCTTCTGGGAAACCTTGGGTCCTGCCATTCATGTGGATGTTACTTTGGTGTCCATGCCTCAATGAGTCAGGGCTGTTTTAGCAAAAGGGGGGCATACTCAATATTAGGTGGGTGGTCATAATGTTATGGCTGATTGGTGTGTAATTATAGTACTTTTACCAACCTATCAAGTAAAAGATGTCCACGCAACAGTAGATGATTTACAAAGTGTTGTTTCAGGCTTATTTTTTTGTTGCTGTAATTTTATTGTAGTCAGATAAATGCTGATTGGTTACTCTGCCAACCTCGCATCTTTCTCTCTGTGGATGAGATGGGCTTTGTTCAGCTGGTTGAGAAATGCATTGTTGATCTTACCGATCAGGAGCCCTCGCCTGTTACATCCACTTTCCTCCAACAGTCCATGCCATTCACATTGCTGGGCAGGTGGCAGACTTACACAAGTTTTAAATCTGGATGGAGGCTTATGGTATAACGTGACAGGAGAAGGTAACATTGGGAAAGGTCCTCTGAGGTCCCTTTCGGTGGTCATGACTGATTGTTCACTAATTTTCTGCTTGCTGATTCCTTCATGACTGAGAGAATTCTTTCCTTTTACCCCTTTTCTCATACTGTCAGTGCATATGTTAACGTTCATAAATAAGAGATTTATATATATATATAATTTTTGCAGCAAATATATTGGCAGAGTTCTAGTCACACTTTGCAGTCCCGGTCTGTAAAATTGAAGCGATAGTGTATTTTCACCAAGCGCAGATTTTGAGTTATTGCTATAGAATTATTTTTGATGTGACTTTCCTTGCTTGCTGCTTCAAATTCTAAATATTGTATTTCATACAAAGATTTGTAGGCTCTCTTTACCAGTTGCTGTCTATATACCAAACCGTGCCGCCAGGGTCCTTGCTGCCATACAATCAAATACAGAGCTAGCCACCCATAGATCGCAACGTGTTCAGTAATGGCGATTTTCCACTGCATGGAACCGAACGGTTCGGCTCGCTTTTGTGCTTTTCCACTGCTGGTACCGCATGGTATAGTGTAGGAACGGTTCGGTACGGCACGGTAGGGCGGCACTTTTCCACTGCATGGAACCGAACGGTACGGCTCTCAAAAACAGTACCACCTCGATTGTGGTTCCAAGAGGTACCATACCCGGTACCATATCCCACAATGCTTTGCATGCAGTCACTACTAGCCACTGATTGGTCAGAGAATCCCATCCACCCCGTTGTTATCCCACCCACTTAACTTTAGTACTACTTTAGTGGAAAAGCAAACCATACCGTACCGTACCGAACCGTTCCAACGCCGTACCAGGTGGTACCAGCAGTGGAAAAGCAAACTGGGCCAAGCAGGGCCGAGTAGAGCCGAGCCGAGCCGGTACTTGCAGTGTAAAAGTGCCATTAATCATTATTGATCTGAGTTAAACTTTAGCAGACTTTTCCGACCTGGGTTCCTCCAGGGGGCGCCAGGCGGTTCAGTGAGCGGTGGCAGATTGATCTCCCATCTACAATGAACAATAAAGGGGACACGAGCACCAGTCCAGCACTATAGCTCTCGCAGTCTTTTCTGGACATTATATTTTTCATTTGCTGTAAAAAGCAGGGGAGTGTTGTAAAATAATCTGCTCTGGGTGTAAAAATTAGGGAAAGGAAGTCCTAAAAGTCACATATCACAGCAAAACCCTGTAAAGAGGTGTATGACAACCTCAGCCCGGGCTCCAACCAGGCTACAACCCTTCTCAAATACTCTAGTTATTCTATTTTCCTCTATGTAAAATGTACCATAACTTGTAGATGTAATCATTTTTTTGGAAGGGGTTCCCTGACACCTCAATTATTTAAAGGAAAACTCCACTTTCGTAAAAAAATAAAATATAGCATATACAATTGCTACACCAGCCATGTTGTAGTTGAATGTCGTTAAAAACTATCTTTCCTTTTCAATCTGCAGCTCTGTAATTTTCTGTACAATTCTATGAAATATGGCAGCCTGGAGGAGTTCCATACACAGATGGTGTACAGAACACAAAAAATTGAATTTCCTGCTTGTGTGAAGAACTCACATATGTGCCAATTGGAATGCGTTTTTTTCACCGCAACCGATTCGCATGACATGTGAGTGTGACCGGCTCTCAATGGAGCTGGTTCCCACATGTCCGGGGCAGCCGTGGTGCGAATTCCAAAAGGGTCCTGTGCGTTTTTGGGTCCAGTTCAGGTGTGAATTCAGCCAAAAATTCAGACCTGAACCGGTGAACAGGAACGCACTAGACCCCAGGTTGGAATTCGCGGCCGCACATATGTGATCCCGGCCTAAGATACAAGTCAGGTTTTAGGTATCTTCTGTAACTAAAATGTCAGTTGTTGTGAGATACTCCCTAAAGGTTAATCACTTCTAAATGGATGCAGACACTGCAACTTTTCTCACCAGAACCCTGAATATGCATCAGCTGATTAAAGTGAATTAGTCACCCCATTCAGAATCATTGTGCACCAGACATAATCTAACAAAGAGATATTTCTTCAGAGCATAGACCAGTAAGAATCTACAAAAAATGTCTGTTAAAGGATAAGTATGGCCAAAGCTCTTTTTGCCATACTTCTCCTGTGGGTCACTTAGTCCTGCACTCCTGTTACCCAGATTCATCCGGCAGTGGGCTACAGTCTGGGGTCTGCCACCTGCCCAGCAATGTGAATGGCATGGCCTGTTGGAGGAAAGTGGATGTAACACTCAAGGGCTCCCAACTGGTAAAATCAACAATACATTGCTTAAGCAGCTGCACAAAGCCAGTCTCATCCACAGAAAGGAAGACGCGCGGTGGGCAATGTAACCAAGAGCAACCAATTGGCATTCATCTGACTACATCAAAACTGACTGCTATCTACTTTTGGCAGATCATCTACTGTTGCGTAAACATGTTTTACTGAATAGATTAATAAGAGTTCTATAGACAGGAAATATATTTTAAAGTACTGGACACACACCTGGTAAAAAGTAATATTGTAAAATGAAGCATATATATATAATATAGAAATAAAAGGTCAGTACAACAGTTTAGTGGTCAACACTTGCAGCACTGGGATCCTCGGTTTGAATCTCAGACAGGACACTCTGCATGGAGTATTTTAATTAAAAAAAAAAAAAGACTTCACAATCACTTAAAGATGCAAGCTTTTGGGCAAGATGCGAGCTTGAATGCTTGCATCTTTAATAACTTAAGTTAGCCAATAAAGGAAATGTAACTATGTTAGCCATTGACCATTAGGAGATAAAGGGAACTTTGTACAGATCACAAAAGGCAAAACAAGTTGTTGATTTAGTGACATGGGCAGTACAGTGAGAGCATTGTTTGTAGCTCAGAGTTCATCTATGGGGTCATTTCGCGGCTGTAAGTAGGTACAGCGTTGCACTGAATGTCTTTGTTCCAAATTAGCTGACAGCCTGGGGGTTTAGCATGAGGTCACATGGAGTAGAAATAAATGTATGCTTTGTTCTGCATTAAGACAACATGTCAAGATTATGCAAATTAAAGTTCAAAGATAAACCGTAAGAGATGTGCTTAATGATATTTAAAGGGAAATGATCGTTCTTTAAAGGAAAAAAAAAAAAAAATATATATATATATATATATATATATATATATATATATATATACATACATATGACTCTTTGAGGTATAGATGCCACTAGACCTCTGCTGGCACGGTGTAATAATTGGCACCACACTGTCAGTTGCAGATCCTTTGAAGCCTGGTACACACTGGGGTTTTTTTTTTTTTTTTTTTATTCAACCCAGCGAGCGGAATGAAAAACAACTGAAGAGCTCAGGAGGAGCCTCTGTACTAACAATTCGATGTTAGTACATCGATATCCCCCACTGAGCTTATTGTGTTCTGACAGGCGGGGCTGCCCCCCCCACCAGAACACACCTGTCAGTGATAGCGCTGATCAGGTGCCGATTGGCAGACCTTTTTTGTCATGCCGGCAGACCTTCAGCCTGTGTGTATGGCAGCCGGTCCAACAGAAGCCGGCTATGGCCCTTAAGTTCTGTAAAGCCCCGTACACACGTACTGATCATCGGCCGAACGATCGGCCGTCTTTTGTCCAGGGCTGTCGTGTCTGTTGAAAACTGCAAAAGACTGCACACGAATTTTGTCGGCCAACAACAGCCGACTGCAGAAGTGATGTCATGTGATGGTTAACTTTCCTTGTCTTTTTTCTTTTCTGAGCATGCCCAGTCTTGCTAATCTGCTGTCTGTCGGCCGAAATCTGTACTGACTGGCGAACAATCGGCCGTTCTGGTGACGGACAACAAAAATTTTAAAGTCTGCACGACAGATTCTGTTGGGCCGAAAATGCGCTGTCGGCTGTTGGAAGCATCATACTAACAAGCCTACAATCGGCCGATCGGTCATCGGCCGAATATTTACGGCCGACAATCGGTACGTGTGTACGGGGCTTTAGTTGCAAGGTGGGGCCTCTGTGGACCGGACTTGTTTTTCCAGCACATCTAACAAATACTCGATTGTATTTGGATCTGGAGAATTTGGAGTCAACACATCAAACTCGTTGTGTTCCTCAAACCATTCTTGAACCAATTTTGCAGTGTGGCAGGGCACATTATCCTGCTGAAAAAGTCCACTGCCATCAGGGAATATAGTTTCCATAAAGGGGGGTAATTGATCAGCAACCTATGTTTAGTTAGGTGGTAGATGTCAAAGAAACATCCACATGAATGGCAGGACCCAAGGTTTCCCAGCAGAATGTAGCCCATAGCATCCCACTGCCTCTAGTAGTCCAGTTCTGATGCTCACATGCCGGTTTGTGTACAGGGGTGTGTACAGTCAGGGCTACTGATAGAAATCGCAAGGCCCCATACAAACTACCTGACAGCCCCCCCCCCCCAAGAAAATATTAAAGCCATATTTCTCTAAAAATAAAATAACATCACTATTAGCAAACACAAATACAATATAACTCTCAGAATTCCTGCTAAATCTATACAGGCTGGGCAGTTGGATCTCCGGGATCAGAGAGTCAGATGGAGAGAAACAAAGTTACAGAGATAACAAACTTGGGAGCAGAGCTAGCATTAGAGCCAGCGCTGGGAGGGGGGGCACACAGGAGTTTCAGTAATAAACAGTTTTTCTTACATTTGTATTTAAAATTATATATATATATATATATATATATATATATATATATATATATTTTTTTTTTTTTTTTTATTTTTTTTTTGTTATCAAGTTCATTTGTGTTTCATTTACTGCAGCATAACTTGCCAATAGCGGGTTTTGTATTGTTCAACTGGCTTATGCATATTCAGTAGTCTCAGTATTGCACATCTAATATATAGCTTTTATACTATTTAAGCTTTACAATTTGCTGCTGCTTTATGCTTTTTTTTACTGGGCAAATGTAAAACTGGTGGAAAAGTTTAACACTTGTTGGCTACAGATGCAGTGCTGCCTAAATTATTACAGGAACAATTCAGGGACTGAAGATTAGCAAGAAAAGCTGAGCTGTTTCTTCCAGGAATCTTAAGTGAAATATCAATTACTGTACACGGAGAGAAACCACTAAGTTAATTCTGCTGTCAGTCAATAGATGGATGTCCAGTAAGCCAAGAGACTAATTTAAAGGAAAAGTATCCTATTCCCATTAAAAAAAAAGGATCATTGTTTTTACTTTCTTACATGATAAAGTCATCTTTATAAAGATGACATTTTATAAAGGGTTAGAAGATATATACCACAGGGTTGATATTTTCACCCAAAGATCTAATAGAATTCTTGACATCTTTTACTCAATATTTAAATGTTTAAAGAGGTACTGTCGCTTTGACCATTCAGGACATAGTGGCATTGTCTGTAAAAGAGGTACACTATCACCAGCTGATATCTATCTTTTCAGCATTCCCCCGCCACTTCCTCCTCCATAGCAGTTGACGTCAAAATACCCCGCATTGATTATTGTCAGAGACTAGACTGAGTCGTGACTTCTCTCTCTCCTACATGGGATGGTGCCTGGGCCTAGCAATTGGCCACAAGACCTAAGTACCTTGCATGGGAGAAGGGTACATGCCCCCCATACCCGCAACCCCTAGGTATTTTGCACAGGCTAAGGGAGGGGGGATTGTTGGGCTGATGAGTTCCAGAACAGGTATGAGCCAGAAGATTAACAGGGTTCTATAAATGGATAAAAGGTGGATCTACTTTACACACTACCATCTCCCTTCCCTGGTTTACTGATTAAGTGTTCACGGAGTTACACTTTTTATATAAGACCCTCACAGAGACAAATACATGGGTTGCCATTGCTGCTGTCTCCAGCCCGAGTACTTTGTGAGACAGTGACCCTCAACAAGGATGCAGATCAGGAAAATCAGAGTGGAATCAGAACTCCCTATTTGCATATTGATTGGTGCATGATTCAACGTATTTAACCCACTGGATCAGCATTGGACACTGAACAGCCAGGGACATAACATTTTAAGGAAGAGTGGTCAGCAATGAAAGCCTCCATACTTCTCATTACAGGTTTCCTTTAATACCACAGGTTCCTGTGTTGTCCTAACATTTAAATAAAAATTAGGAAGATATTTAGGGCTAATTCTCAGTTTTCCAATCTGCACATACTTTTTTGGGCACATCCAGGCCTATTTATTCCAGGCTACACCTATCAGTAGCCACCCACAAAAGTCTTGCTTTTGTGCCAAAGTATTTGGATTAAAGGTGCTATATATTTTTTTTGGAAGGGCATGTAGTTGCATGGATCATTATTTTCTGTTTAAGTTACCTTCAACACCCTCCCTTTGCTCCCTTTGCCTGCTGGAGCCCATCAAAATACATGGTACTTCCAGGTGTGTGGGAGCACATGACTCTCCAATCCTATGCAATGCTTGGTACCATAGCAGCCAGTAGCTAGGTGAGGTCAAGGTCTCGTGGGGTAGGGGGTATAAGGTCTTTAGCCCTGTGTAAGCTCTCATACAGAACAGCGCTGACTTCACTGTCACTGTGGGCTCTGTAAGGTGAATGGGCTGTGGCAGATTTTTTTATTTTTTTTTTTGCACTAATTTACAATGTTTTAATTTGAGCTTTGACTTCATATTTGACTAAATTTATAATAATGTCACTTTACCATTCCTTGTGGTGCCCTGTGCTTCTACGGTATGTATTCAGTTTGCATCGTAGCAGTTTCACATTATCTAAAAGTCCTCTATCACAGGTTTCCATATAGGATTAGAAGAGTCTAAAATATCTTGAATAAAGACAGAAAATAGTTTACTTGCAAACTTCGCGTGAATTATATACTCTGCTGTAATCAGTATCTGTAGGGCTATGTACACAATTTCCCACTGGATGTCACACAGGGACAAATACTTGTTTGTTCCTAAGCGTGATAAACGCTTGTCACACAATGTACAGTATGTGTAAATTAAGCGTGTATGGTAAGTGTAGTCTAAACCCCACGAGCTTGGATCAAGTGCCAGCTGTTACATCAGTCCTGTCTGTAATCTTACATTCTACTCTATGACCTTGACATTGCAATTGTGGACTTACCCTGTATTAAATCTATTTTAGGAGTGGTACGAGTTGACTTTCCCGTGTTTGAGTTTCTGTCATGAATCTCGAGCTGTTAAACAGCCAGTGAAAAAAAAAAGTTAGGGAAAAAGGCACTCTGAAATAGTATAAAGGGTCTTTTTGTTGACCTTAAAGGAATGGTCCAAGCATATATCTCATAGGAGCTTTTAGTTCACGAATGAGTTTTTTCAGATGTTATGAAATAAAATAGCTTGTGTGATTACCTAAAATACGTGTACGATTCCATGCAACTGAAAATTGTAATCAGGCTTGATTTGTTGGGAAGAGGTAGGTACAGGCTTAGGGAAAGCAAAGAGATCAGGATGAGCTTCAGCAATGCAGTGGAGGAAAACCTGCAGAAATGCCAACTCTGAAAAGTGTGGGCATCCTCTATTCTATGTAGCTAGCTACACCATTTGTGAGGTTGAGCATTAATGTTTGATGAGAAGACCCAAAGTTCCTCCAGACCATACTCCTTAAACCATGTCTTTATATACCTGACTTTGTGCCTAACGCTAGAACAGAAAAGGACCTTCCACAAGGCCTGCGCCAAGGTTGGAAATGTACAGTTGTGTCTATATTGTGTACATTAACAGTAGCCTTACTGGAAACATTGGAACTCCATTATTTGTAGGCTTAGTTAACAGAAACTCCATGTAACCTGTGCAGATTTAAAACAGGCAAAAAAGTCCAGGCAAATCACTAAAATCTGTGTGCAGAGCAATGCCTGTTGTATATGAGTTTATATTGGACATCAAACTTGGTCTCTGATTTGGTGGACCTGTGTGTTTACCTATATAATGTAATGGTATTATTTACAGTGACATTTATAATTTAATGTTAATGGACCATGAACACATGGTCAACAGCAGTGTATTTAATACAGTGGATTTACTACATATATGGGCGCCCCTAACATGTTGTTTTTAGAAGCTTTTTAAGAATTAAATGAAAAAAAAAAATTTAATTTGGTTTTATTATAGCAATATATTGTATTTTAAAGTATTTTATCCAAAGAAGAAGAAACTTTTTTTTTTTTTTTTACATTTTGGATAGAGTGGAGGAACCCTGTCATGTTTTTATTGCTGTTTGTGTCACCTGTCACCTCTCTTCCTGTTAACCATTAACACTGGGGCTAAAAGTGATGGGAAGTGGGAACCCAAACATTTTGACTTGTCACCAGAAAAGAAAACGAGGGGGAATCTTCTAGTAGTAACACTTGTCCTGGCGACAGTTTTCTAAAAAGAAATTACTTCATTTTGGAAATATTTCTTCTCACTTCATGTTGTGACTACAGAACATGAAGTGAATCTCCTGAAGGAGACAAAAATGGCAAAGAAGAAAAAAAATCAACTGGTATTTTAATTGCTTCTTATTCTATTTGGTTAATTGCTTCTTAACCAAATAGATTATAGAATATATACTTGAAAAATATTTTAAAATACTGTAGGAGAATATTTAACTATAGAAACTAGTATTATCCTATTATGACCTAGTATAGTGGTCTTATGTGTGCAAAAGTAACTTAAATATGCATGATGATGGCTAATAATAACAATAGTTCTTATGGTTGTCTTGTGTTTTTTTGTTTCGCAGATAATTTCTTGGAAAAGGATGGAAGTGCCGTTTCAGTGGAAAATCTGTGACAACTTATTTACTTGAGAAATATTCCTGGGAAAAGACGCATTTAAATATGCTATATCCACATTAATTTGAGATGGGACTTTCAATTTTTTGGCAATGGTTTTACAGAGGACATCTGTTTGGTATTCCTCATCCAATGCTGTTTTAAAATAGCAGCCGTCTACTTTCGAAAATTTGCTCCAACTCTTGTTTCGTCTAAAGTCGATAAAGACAGAGCTTCTCCGTATACGTTTGTTGAACATGACTCATGGAGAAGAGCTTAGCTCTGAAAAACAACAGGATTCTATTGTTTTAACCTACCTAGAAGGATTACTAATGCATCAAGCAGCTGGAGGTTCTGGGACGGTGGTTGACAAACACTCTGTTGGCCGTGTAAAAGTTGAAGACAACTTTAACATTTCTGGCAGTGTTTTCAATAACTGTAAGAATAATGCCTCGGTTCACAGTGATGGTCAAGGGTCTGGCATGCTGCATCTCAAGAAAGCCAGGCTCTTGCAATCCTCAGAAGACTGGAATGCTGCAAAGAGGAGGCGCTTATCGGATTCTCCCAGTGTGAATGGTAAGGAAGAACCTCTTTTAACTGGAGTGGGAGAGAATGTCCCCAAAGGGAAGCAGGATAGCACATTGCTTGCCTCTTTACTTCAGTCTTTTAGTTCCAGGCTGCAAAGTGTTGCTCTGACTCAGCAGATAAAACAGAGTCTAAAAGACCAAGGGTTTTCCATCAACCAAGATGCCGTTCATGAAGAAAAAGATGACCCGTGTTATGGTATGGCCTCCAATCATCTAAGGTCCCTATTAAACAAGAGCAGATCAAAAGATAAAATAGTTGAGAACAATCTGACTGCTTTAGGTAAAAATGCGCTACCGGAGAAGCACATTGAACCTCCTCTTCCTGTCCAGAGTGCTGCCAAAAGCACAGGTGAGCAAATTTCATGTGCTGCAAGACTTCAAGCTGTTGCAAACATGGTGGAGAAAAGGTCAAGTCCTACTGTCTCACCCAAACCGAGTGTGGCCTGCAGTCAGTTAGCTCTGCTGCTCTCTAGTGAAGCACACTTGCAGCAGTACTCTAGGGAACATGCCTTAAAAGCACAGAGTGCAAGTCAGTTAGCCAGTGAAAGACTGGCTGCCATGGCAAGACTGAAGGAGAGCTCTGAAAAAGATCTTAACCGGTTCCAGTTGTCAGCAAATGTTCCAAATAGCCTGAACAGTCAAACTCGGACAATAACTAATGGACTAAGTGAGCCAGGCAATATGTCTCCTTTTTCAAGTCAACTTGGAGTTCCAAGTTCTCCCCTTAAATCGGTTGGTTATAAGAATCATATAGATAAAAATCATCCAAAGCCTTCACCCAACAACAGTTTGCTTTTGCATCTGCTCAAAAGCCACAATGGTTCAAGTGTTGTAAAAAGCCATGTACATAGTGAAAAATATTCTCTTTTTGAAGAAAGTGCTACACCAACAACTACAGATGACTACTCGGATAACAATCCTAGTTTTACAGAAGAGGAGAGCAGTGATGATGAAAGTACTCATTCTAACTGTGCTCCTATAGATTTGTCCTTCAAAAATCGGGTGGATAAGCCTCAATCATTGCACTCAGCAGCCTCTATAGATAATTTAACTGAATCTTTGCTTAAAACCTGGGAACCAAAAGTTAATGGACTTGAAAATGGTAGGGAAAACAAAGACTCTACAATGGATTCAACGCTAAAACCATATCAGAAAGTAACACTATTACAGTTGCTTCTTGGCCATAAAATGGATGACAGTCCTGCAATATTGGATGACACAGGAATAATGGAAGAACCACGAACACACCAAAACACAGCTGACTTGTCAAAGTTTAACTTGTCCCCACCTGTCCATCTTTCAGAAAGTCCTAGCATTCATAATTCTCCATTAAACACACTGTCTTTGCATAGGTCTACATCATCTGCCTCTCCTTTAAATCTAACTCATCAGCCATTTCCAGTTAAGCCCAACTTCCCTTCCTATGTAAGCAGTGTTCAGCCTGAAAGAATCATTAATCCAGCTTCAAAGCATTTGATGGAGCTTACAAGAAGCAAAACACATCAAACTGCTGTCCCCATACCAAAAGACAATGCACAAACTAATGCTGCTTTTAGCGCTAGCAAGCTGCTACAAAATTTAGCTCAATGTGGAATGCAGAGCACTACTGAGGAACAAAGGCCACAGAAACCAATGAGTGCAATTAATTCCAATGCAATAGGCTTGATTGATAGAATAAACAGTCCTCTAATCACAAATCAGTCTCATCCATTTGATGAAGGTAGGGGATTTAGCAGTCCATCTGCTCCATTAGATTCTAGGTTTCCTGGATCTGAAATTGAGAACCTTTTAGAACGACGCACAGTACTTCAGCTACTTCTCGCTGCACCTAACAAATGCAGAAGTGAAACAGTGCAGAAACCTATTGTTAAAGATGAAATAATACCAGATAGGACTGAAAATTTGGCAGATGAGCAGATTGTAGCTGTCAAAATCAAAACTGAGCCAGAGGATGAATCCAATTCCCATCAAATAAGAGAGGCAAATACCCCAAACACAGGTGTATATCTTCAGAAAGCACCTAGGCCTCCCCCTGAGGACATAAAATCTCTACACCCTACACCACATGATTTATCAGTTTCAAAAAATGGTCTTCTGAGCCGCTTATTACGTCAGACCAATGACATATTTGACTCTTGTGATCTAGGTTTAAACATCCAGCACCCAGAATCAAAACAAGTTGAATCAAAGATGTCTTGCATAGTACCTAAAAAAAGAAAAATGCATCCCAATGATCCTGCAGAAAGCCATGTGAAAATAGCAAAACCTAATTCTCCAGACAATGGAAACAAGCAGTTTTGTTATACACCCTGTTCAAGCGAGTCCTCTTTCCTTCGGGAAGAAGTAAGTGGCACAAAGATGGATCATGACCAGAAAAATCTTACGGCTCAGAATGTCTTCAGTGACAATAAAAATGTAGGCTGGTCAAGAGAGAGTAAGGGTTTTAATGTGCTGAAACAGCTTTTGCTTTCAGAAAACTGTGTCCGAGACTCTCAGCATAGGAATAATGTTGCAGTTGAAGAGTTGATGAGGGGAAACCAAAGCAACTTAGTAGGCAATTCTGAACTTATTCTTCCATCACTGAATATGTTTATGGGAAAACCTTCTCAACAAAATAGTTTTGGTCAAATGGCATTTCAGTATCCATCTCCTTTAAAGAACCCTCCTCATTCTTCCCCAGACATTCTCAGAAACAGCTCCCCACGGACTGAGCCTGGACAGATAAATATGTTCCCAAATCCTAGTGACAAAGGCCCCATCAAATGGGTTATTGCAGACAACGAAAAAAATGACCATGGAAAGGATTCTCCAAGGCTGACAAAAACTAACCCCATATTGTATTATATGTTGCAAAAGGGGGCACATTCAACAGCTGGTCATAGTTTCCGGGATCAGACCAGCTGGACGGAATCTTTGTTGGGACAAGCAGCAGAGATGACATTAAAAAGAGAACCCCTCCACTCTCCAGGAACCAATATGCTTGGTTTTAATAAGCCTTCCAATCACAATGTAAATAAAACTTTACACAATTCCAATGGCAGCAAGTACGGGCTCTTCGATATGCTTTCAATAAAAAAGGAACCTGAATAATTTAATGATAAAATGTACCCTTTTGCATTTAATGTTTCAAAATATTTTTTTTTTCAAAGTTGACATGCATGATTGCATCAGTAAAGCATGATTTTACAGACATGGTTTCATTTCATCTACCTAAGTTGATGATTTTGCTTGTGACTGTAGCCTATTTCTATATGTACATAATTTTCTTTTTGCCTCTTGTATAATTTAGCAGCTGCAGATCTGAATTTCATATTTTGTTTTGAGGATAATGTCAGCAATTTTGGGCTGAGAGTGCACAAAGTTTTTGTCAAAACCTTTCTATATTATGGTTACTGCATTCCACTTCATGGCAACCTTCAACCTAATTGCTAAACATAACATACAGTAGAGCAATGTAAGTGAAATGGGTAAACGTACATTGCTGTGCTGAACCTAGTAGAGAAATGTGTGTGTACCCATTTTTGCCCTTTCAAGATAAGGCCGTTAATGCAATAGGCAAGGTTAGGTGAAAATCTTTTCTCAGGTGGCATACCAAAAGCAAACTTGTGCTTTGACCATGCAGAGCAAAATTACAGGTTCATTTTAATGCCCAGCCTCCACAGTTGCTTGTACTTTTCTTTTCTTTGCTGTCTCGTGAATCTGTTTATCCAGGATAGCAAAATGAAATACCAGGTACTTCCAGGTATAGATGAGCATGTGAGGAACTTCTTCTCCCAATCGATCACAGTGGTGCTTGAAAAATGGCACCCAAGTAGCTAGGCCTACCACATGGGGCAGCGAAGAAAGTCCTCAGTCCTGTGTACACACCTAACTGCGGCCTGGAACAGACTCAATAATTATTCTCCATGCTCCTTTAGGTACACAGACTGGTGTGGGAGCAAAGAGAAGTTGAGCATAAGCAGCTGGCAGACTGGCATTAAGGCAAACTTTTCGTTTTGCCCTGAATGTGCAAAGCCCACACTTATTTTAAGAGAAGGCATTAGGCAAGGTTCTTACTTTAACTCATGGCCCGATGTGCCTTGAAGAGGACTGGGGGTGTTTTAAATAGAGAATCGTTTTCTCTGTGGGAGTGCTGTTTTATTTTCTCTTCTCTTTTCTGGTTCTATAGCGAAATTCAAACTAAGCAGAAACAGCCTTGTGCGTAAGCCCTCCTGTTGCTTACATTATCATCGCTATAAAATATTGCTCATAAAATATTCTGTTTACATTTTTTGATTCATTCTGCCTTGGAAACTTGAAAGTCTACTTAGGCACAGACAAGAGGACAATAAACTTTAAGGACCTGCACACACTTTGTGCAAAGAAATTTTTTTTCAGTTTTGTGTCTTGCTGTGAAATGATAGACGACGTCCTTTCATAGAGGTAGGCATGATTTCACAGAGACTAGATTAATGAGTCCTAAATGTTTTAAAGTTCTGGTTGGCTGAATAGTGGAATACAAAACTATTGATTCTCAAGCAGTGTTTTATATGCCCAAATGTCACAATTTTGTGGAATTATTGTACTTTTCAGTAATTTGGTTGCAAATTAGGTTTAGATAGTTTGGGGCTTTCATTTCTCTATTTTTCTAATCTTTTAAGCTGGGAGGAATGATTTAGTGGGCTGGAACCTTCCTCCTTCTGCGCATACCCATTTGCTGGTCCAGGTAAATGCTGTCAGATTGCCAAGGAATGGCAGAGCATCCACCATGTGAGACTTCATAGGAGGGGTGGGAGATTTTCTTTAGTTTGCACAGGTTGAAAAAAAAAAAAACAATATTTCTGTACTTTAAATAGGTGCATTGGGGTGCCATTGAACATGAATGGCAATGCATGTGCATCACTTTACGGCATGTTGCAATGTTGCAGTAATGCTCGTGTGTGAACTGGGCCCTTAGACTCTACCACAGTTGCTCTGATACTCACCATTGTTGATTTAGGTGTGCCTGCTTTGACCCAGGTCACACAGTGAGTTGCATAGGGCCTATTCACACCTTTGAGTGCGTTTTCATGCATTGGGGTGCTTTGCAATAAGACAATGCATTCACTTTGAATGGTCCCTCAGTGCACACAGATGGGGTGTCATTAAGAATTAATGACACTGGACCACACATATACAGAACATTACCTTGCCTTGTGGTAATGTACTTTTAAATGGAGGTTAATATATGTATTATTGCATATTAAGTCCAAAGGTGTGAATCCAAGCCCTAAGTTCTATACCAGGGGTAGTGAATTAAAATTTACAAAGGTCCAGTCAGTAAAAAATTCTTTCAGCAGAGGTCCAAATTGCATGTTT
The DNA here is from genome assembly GCF_965119305.1 of Pelophylax lessonae. Taxonomy (NCBI): domain Eukaryota; kingdom Metazoa; phylum Chordata; class Amphibia; order Anura; family Ranidae; genus Pelophylax; species Pelophylax lessonae. The sequence goes on along the minus strand of NC_138769.1, from coordinate 76,131,090 downwards.
GTGCGATGACCGCCCTGTATCCTCGCAACCAATCACCTGCTTGTTAACTTTGGTAGCCCCCGCCCTCTGTTTATAGCTGTCCTGCCTCCACCTGTTGGCTCTGTGAGACTGGCAGTGGTGAAGGCTGTGGGCAGAACGACTCTAAAGGGTGGGACCACAGGGGTCCAGATGAGACATTAACTGGGTCCGGATTTGGACCGCGGTCCGCCATTTAGTGACGCCTGTTCTATACTGTAGGCATGCTTTAATGCACCATAATATGCACCTAAAACTCATGTAGACTTCTGTACCATTGCTTTTAGTAGTACAATCATCAACTTCCATATGGCAAACATACGGTTGCATGTTTGTTCATGCTTGCAGCTTCATACAAAAAAATGCACAAATGTTTTTAAGCACAGAAATGTGAATAAGCCCCAAATGTGCATGTTGATAAGATAGCGTTGGCCTCTAGCTATAATTGTTCTGAGCACGCTAAGACATTTTTACTGGGTTACAGCAGGTCAGTTGCAGTTTAAATATTCTGAATAATATTTGTCCATCTTGTGTTAACATATTTGAGTCAATCAGCTGACTGACTATAGTGACATTCATTTTAAGCACGCAAGTGACTAAAAGGCAATTGAACCCCCTCCTTCAGTATGTAACTTACTGCAATAATTATAGTTTAGTTTTCGATAGTTTTATGTTCCTGGCAGCTGCTCTTTAATGTAAAATCAATGTAGCCCGCACAGTGAGCCATGGCTAGTTACCACAAGGTCACCGTGGTGTAACCTAGTGGTAAATGAAATAAGGAGTGTCAGTTCCTGCGCTAACAATATTGCAGCTTGTATTGACACTTTCTTTTCTTCACTCCACGACAACAAATCCAGCTTTAGTGATTTGACATCTGTGATTTTTTTTTTTATAAGATTGGATAAAAAAATCTTGTGTTAAAAAGCTGCTAAAAACATAATAACATTAACACTTATGTCCATAAAATGCCAACACCAGAACAGAAAAGGCGCTATATCTTGCTTATGCAGCTTTATACTGAACTAGATACCTTTTAGGCTAAAGGGGTTTAGGGCCATGTCAAAAGAAATACAGATACATTTTTTTCTTTTTTTAGGAATAAATTAATTGCGTTCAATGAAAGATAAATATTGCAGCATCCAGTGACTTGTAGCTCAGTCACACCTTTTTCCTTTTGGTACATCTTTTTGCCTGATGCGTTTTCCACTGAAATCGTTGGTAGCACGTCAACGTGTGAAGCTGTGCATTTCATTGCACATTACAAGGCACTTTATTGCACATCAATGTGTGTTGACATCCAGTTTGATACATGTTTATGGAAAATGCATCGGGACAAAGATGCAAAGGTATGGATCCAACCTCGGGATTGACTAGCTTCGGCAGCTATTCAGGATACCCAACCCAGAGCCTGGTGATTGACGCACATCCAAACTTTGTAGCTGATGAGAAATATTGTAGCAAGCAATAGCAACTCTGTAGCCAGCTACAAACTGGAGAAATCTGTAGCTGCCACAAGTCTTAGCTAGTGTGATATGCCACGGAATTTGGCCAGTGATGCTCATTCTTCATTACTCCTTATCACCAGGACTAATGTCAGTTTGCTTTTGTGATGCATGCATGTTTTGCACACTCGGTAGGATATTAGTTCCCTTCTCTCACAGGAGAAGGGAATGATCACCAAGCGGTTTCACATAGCACATATATTAACACCTCTATTTGTACACACTTCAGTAGCCACCCAGCTGTTTTAAGCAATGATCAGATCACTTTTATCATTTGCACTAAAACTCCAGGTTCATGAAAGTCCAAGGCTGGCCATAGATTATGCAATTTTCTTTCCTTCTACCACAGGTTGAAGGAGAGAAAATTTCTTGAATTCCCCATCAACATAGTGTTGATGGGAGAATCCCTCCAGCAGCGTTATTGTGTTTCGCCAGTGAGGAGCCTTCCCTGCTGGCAGAACACAATGATCAGTGGGAAAGCAATGGGAAAAACACAACAGGCTGAGTGTACACAAGGCAATCCATGTATTGCCGGCTTAACCCCAGTCACAATTTTAGGTTTGGATAAACGGTGAAAGCATTTTTCTGTCCAGTTAATATTTCTGTCTATGACCCCTACTGGGGAGATTTTCCCTTACTTTCTGTCCCTGTGACATCTATACATGAAATGGAGAGTACTGTTGTTACTGGGACAAGTAGGCACAGGCAGCATAAAAACATAAGGTCTAACTCTTTCATGCACAACTACAAATATTTTCTGGGAGGGTTTCCTATTATTTCCTATCCTCACAAGAAGTATAAGAGAGGATCTTCCCAAAAGAAACACAATTTGAATTGAAAGCCCTGATAGAGGCTCATCCAAAACTATGTAAGGCCCCTATCACACAGGCCAGGCCAGGCCAGTTTTGCTCAGCAGGGGATCCGTCTTTTGATCCCCTGCTGAACGGGGCGCATCACTGGTTTGTGCCTGTTCTGCTTATGCAGAGCAAACACGGACACAGCCCGCTCTGCTCTATAGGCAGCCAGAAGTAAATGGACCAGCTGTCTGTTTATACCCGACTGCCCTTCTAACTGATCCAGTCACCTGGAGGGGAATGGGCTCCCTTCCATTTTTTTTATTGGAACGGATTGGAGGTAGCCGGGTGTAAACGGAGAAAAGTCAATTTTCATCTGCTGCTCCATAGAGGAGAATAGAGGGTCCATTTGGGTCCGGCTGAAAAACACACAGCTGGACCCGATCGAATCTCTCGTGTGAAAGGGACCTAAGTATTGTTGGTGTTAGGCTAATTCAAACCCCTTCAGCTTCCTGACAATCTATCTATTACAAAATAAAAAACAAGCCTCCTTTGATAAGACAGACTCGTCATTCTAGTGCACCCATCATCTAATATTGCCAGTGCGGATATCGAGCAGAACAATTTTGGTTCTAAAGTTTAGGGGGGAAAAAATAAAAAGATTTATACGATACACTGAAAATCTTCTATCAAATAATAGGCAGCTAGAGAGAAGGTTTGCTACTAGAAAAACACTGAAGATACTGATAATGCTCTGTGTTCTCACTTGTTGTGTGCCTAAAATATATATTTTTGTGTATATAGAAGCATTTTGAGTTAAAAGGTGAAATAAAAGCAAAAAAGGAAAAAAAAATGGACAATAAATTTCATATGATACAGTTAGGTTTTTCCATTTCTATATTGCTATTTTTGCAAACATGCTATATTGTCTGTACAGTATATTTTTAGCAGATGACAGCAGTGTGGTCATGAAGCTGGTGTTAAAAATATGCCATCTCTTTGTCCATTCAGTGCCTCCAGTTAGCTCACTACTGCAGAAGGGTGTATTCGAAGATCTGGGCTTCTTCGCCACCTACTCACTCATACAGAGCCCTCTTGGGTGTAAAAGATAATAAACGCAATGTATTGAAATGCATGTAACCTCTCCCATGTGACATTGCTTTGGGTTAAGCAGCCAATCACCAGGCCCCAATATAGTCACTGGCTGGCATCCACCAGTAAAAGAAATCTCGACACCAACATTTAAAAATGGTGGCCTTCTGCAGTGGGAAGGTGGCAAAAAAGGCAGTGAATTGACAAAGTGACAGTGCCTCTTTCAATGGCATGCATTGTATAGAGAACCAGATAATAATACACTTATTTGTCATTTACATGTTTTTCTTTTCACTTTATAAAAAAAAAAAAAGTTCTATAATGGTTGTTTACACATGGTTTTGAAGTGAGGTTTTTGTTCCCTATGGCAGTCAATCAGCTTCTTCTATACATTCTGTGATCTGCTCCAAAAATGAGAGTCAGATTCTGCTTGACTGCTACTGACCACAATGCTTTTTGATAGATTAGGCCCTGTGCAATTCTATAAACTCAAACTCTCTTTTTATGTGGCAAAATAATTCTTCTTTATCTGTTGCTTTGGGAGCACCAAGTACCTGCTGCTGTACCTGCTAATTATAAGCTCTTCATTATTATTGTATTTTTCCATTCAGAAAACAATATTTTTTTTTTAAGCTGTGAAAAAAAAAAAAAATATTCAGTTGAGCTTAACATTTGCAAAATAAAATGTATTTTTTGAACATGTACAAACAAAACAATATGTCTTAGGCAATTGCCTTTCTTGAAAAGATGTACAGACGTGTGACTGAATCTGTAAATATAACTTGTCAGTCATTTAATGCATTGGTATGTTCAGATGTTTTTTTTAAAGATTGCTGTACATAATGTTTTCCATAAAAGTCAGAGAAATTTTTTGTATTGTTTTAAAGAAAATCTTCTTTGGGGGTTATATAAAGTCTGTGAATACATGTATATATATTTCTTTTTTTTTTTTTTTTTTCATTTTGCATGAGTGCATATTATTGTACCTTCAAATTGTAACTTTGGGGTGAAATGTACAGAAATTAAATTTTATTTAAAATTGTGATTACTTCTGCATGGTCGATGCATGGGAAAATGTCCTGTGCATAGTGACTTTAAACAGCCAGGTCAGACGCTAATTCAAATGACAGTATTGTGTTTTTTGTACTTTTTTCTGTTTAGTCAAATAAACCATTAGCAGGATTTGATTTGAACAAGAGTCTCCGTTTCAATTGAAAGCCCAAAACTGTAACATTATTTTTTTTCTGTATATTAATTTTTATATAAAAAATAAAACACAGTAAATTAAGAAATCGAGCGCCACCCAGTAAAATCTGGTTTCCATCATTTCCGAAATTTTGAAGTTTATAGAAAATGTTTATTTGTGTTCAGATGGAGTTTTTGTTTTCCTGTGATGTCACGAGCCTTGTATATAATGCAGTGTGATTCTTTTATTATTTTTTTAAAAATGTAACGTTCATCTCCTAGTAAGGATTTGAATAAAGAAATAAATAGTAATATGCTTGTTATTTATTGTTTTTGAAAAAAAAATGTATGGTATTTCAGACACTATGGGATTGATTTACTAAAACTGGAGAGTTCAGAATCTGGTGCAGCTGTGGTAACCAATCGGCTTCTAACTTCAACTTGTTCAATTGAGCTTTTAACAAAAAAAAAAAAGCCTGGAAGCTGATTGGTTTCTATGCAGAGCTGCACCAGATTTGGCACTCTTTTGGTTTAGTAAATCAACCGCTTTGTTTCCTCCTACAAGTGTTAAAATGCGTTTTGCATACAGGCTTCAGTATGTGAGAGGGCAGTGTGCTTTTGGAAATGCTTTGCTGTAAGCCCCGTACACACGTAGCGATTGTCGGCCGCCGAACGATCGGCCGATTGTCGGCTTGTTAGTATGATGCTTCTGACAGCCGACAGCGCATTTTCGGCCGAACAGAATCTGTCCTGCAGGCATTAAAATTTTTGTACGCCGACAACAGAAAGGCCGATTGTGCGTCAGTCAGTACAGATTTCGGCCGACAATCAGCAGATTTGCAAGACTGGGCATGCTCAGAGAAGAAAAAAGACACGGAAAGTTAACCATCACATGACATCACTTCTGCAGTCGGCTGTTGGCCGACAAAATTCGTGTGCAGTCTTTTGCACTTTTCAGCGGACAGGACAGCCCTGGACAAAAGACGGCCGATCGTTCGGCGATCGTGCCGACGATCGGTACGTGTGTACGGGGCTTTACACTGCTCTTAGACAAACTGAAGTCCTTGTACAAAAATTATTTATTCAGGTACCTCTGCGCCTTATTTTCATGTCCGGTTTCATTTTATATTAAAGATGGGTTTATTTTAAAGTAAAATTGTACTGAGGAAAATGCGACTGTTGACCTACTTCTAAGAATACTGCTTGCCTGGCTCCAATATTTTTTAAATTGCCTATATTGAGAAAGGTTGAAGATTTAGGCCTCTTGCACACTGCTGCCTAAAATGCAGCGTTTTTTCTTTTTTTTAAACTGATGTGAATGCAGACCATTGTTTTCAATCTGCCTGGTGTGTAAACATGCACTGAATGTAGATTAGTAAAAAAAAAGAAAATGGAGAAATCTACGTTGCTGGTCAGATTTTTACATGCATATGCACAAAAACGCATTTACATAGCACTCACTTGATCAAAAAAAAAAAGCTAGAAGAAGTTTTACACATGTGTATTGAGAAATACCCTCAAGTGATATACAGCCCATCCCCGTGGTTTTTTTTTTGCCAGGAATGTTCATACATCAGTACTGTGTGCAAATACCCTAAAAAGGTGGAATTAGGATTCTTGATCTGAGTACTTCTGCTCTAGATCAATGATTGGAGCCATTTGATTAATATGACTGCTGTACAACTAGAATTTTTAGAAGCAGATGTCAGCAATGGCATTTTATTTATTCTATCAGTATGGTGTTCCTTTATATTGACCACCAGGGGCTGACTGGCAACTTTCAGCCCAGGCGGCAAGTACAATCCAGCGGTCCATGGTGCAGCGACTCTGCCCCCCTCCCACTCTCCCTCTTCCTGGTGACCCCCATTCCAGGTGAAGCCTTGCTCCAGGTACTCTCTACTCACCAGCCGAATCCGGGTTCCCGACCTGGCCAACAGGGAGCGGTTGGGGGGAGCTGGGGCAGCTCAGGTTGGGGCTTGTCGGGGAAGGGTCTTCAGTGGGGCATGGAACCGGCCTCTGCTCAGACACAGTTTACACCATCCATGCTGGGGGGGTCTTTGCTCTGTCCTTCATCCCACACTCAGTAGGTCAGCGGTGGGGACTTTTTACTTCTCTTCTCCAGGAATCCTTTAGGCATGTCTGAGGCAGAAGTGGTGCAGTCTTTTTACAGGCCATCAGAGTGGCCCAGGGGGCAATTGCCCCCCTGCTCCCTGGCCCAGTCCTCCCCTGTTGACCACATGCAGTAAGTTGTGCAAGTATTTAGTATTCACATGTTCTCCAGAACTTTGCAGAGCACATATATCTGCTCACATCACTCATTGCCCCAATGGTATTACAATCTGACAGTTTATAAAGAATTACGTGAAACCAGACCAGGCGGCTGATGCTAGAGTGTAATATAGGTTTACATTTCAAAAATTACTAAAAACCCGTCTGCTACTACAAAACCCCACTTATATGAAATCAAAACAGCGGAAAACATTCCAAAGTTACTGTAAGCCTAGTATAGGAAATTCAATGTTCACCCATATACAAAAGAAGAAAGAAGAAAAGGAAAAAAGAAAAATTATTGTAAAAATCGCGCCCAAGGATAATGCATAAAAGTGACACCGCTACAACTGGTAAACATATATTCCCCTCATGCAAACATTATAATATATTTACATATTGTACTGTTCAAAAGTTTTAGGCCAATGTGAAGAAATAGTGTAAATTAATAATGTTTTCAGAAATAGAACTGTTAACAGTTTATTTTTATTAATTAATAAAATGGAAAGTAAATGAACAGAAGAGAAACCCAAATCAAATCAAAATTTGGTGTGACCTCCCTATGGCTTCAAAACGGCATCAATTCTTCTAGGTAGACTTGCACACAGTTTTTGAAGGAACTCGGCAGGTAGGTTGTTTCCAAACATTTTGGAGAATTAACTGCAGATCTGCCTCAAATACTTCTGTCTCTTCATGTTATCTTAGACAGACTCAATGATGTTGAGATCAGGGGTCTGTAGGGGCCAAACCATCACTTTCAGGACTTCTTGTTCTTCTTTACACTGAAAATAGTTCTTAACCACTTAAGCCCCAGGCCTATTTCTGACACTTTTTGTTTACAAGTTAAAATCAGTATTTTTTCCTAGAAAACTACTTAGAACCCCCAAACATTATATACAGTGGGTACGGAAAGTATTCAGACCCCCTTAAATTTTTCACTCTTTGTTATATTGCAGCCATTTGCTAAAATCATTTAGGTTCATTCTTCTTCCTCATGAATGTACACATAGCACCCCATACTGACAGAAAAACACAGAATTGTTGACATTGTTGCAGATTTATTAAAAAAGAAAAACTGAAATATCACATGGTCCTAAGTATTCAGACCCTTTGCTGTGACACTCATATATTTAACTCAGGTGCTTTCCATTTCTTCTGATCATCCTTGAGATGGTTCTACACCTTCATTTGAGTCCAGCTGTGTTTGATTATACTGATTGGACTTGATTAGGAAAGCCACACACCTGTCTATATAAGACCTTCCAGATCACAATGCATGTCAGAGCAAATGAGAATCATGAGGTCAAAGGAACTGCCTGAAGAGCTCAGAGACAGAATCGTGGCAAGGCACAGATCTGGCCAAGGTTACAAAAAGATTTCTGCCGCACTTAAGGTTCCTAAGAGCACAGTGGCCTCCATAATCCTCAAATGAAAGACGTTTGGGACGACCAGAACCCTTCCTAGAGCTGGCCGTCCGGCCAAACTGAGCTATCGGGGGAGAAGAGCCTTGGTGAGAGAGGTAAAGAAGAACCCAATGATCACTGTGGCTGAGCTCCAGAGATGCAGTCAGGAGATGGGAGAAAGTTGTAGAAAGTCAACCATCACTGCAGCCCTCCACCAGTCGGGGCTTTATGGCAGAGTGGCCCGACGGAAGCCTCTCCTCAGTGTAAGACACATGAAAGCCCGCATGGAGTTTGCTAAAAAAACACCTGAAGGACTCCAAGATGGTGAGAAATAAGATTCTCTGGTCTGATGAGACCAAAATAGAACTTTTTGACCTTAATTCTAAGCGGTATGTGTGGAGAAAACCAGGCACTGCTCATCACCTGTCCAATACAGTCCCAACAGTGAAGCATGGTGGTGGCAGCATCATGCTGTGGGGGTGTTTTTCAGCTGCAGGGACAGGGCGACTGGTTGCAATCGAGAGAAAGATGAATGCGGCCAAGTACAGGGATATCCTGGACAAAAACCTTCTCCAGAGTGCTCTGGACCTCAGACTGGGCCGAAGGTTTACCTTCCAACAAGACAATGACCCTAAGCACACAGCTAAAATAACGAAGGAGTGGCTTCACAACAACTCCGTGACTGTTCTTGAATGGCCCAGCCAGAGCCCTGACTTAAACCCAATTGAGCATCTCTGGAGAGACCTAAAAATGGCTGTCCACCAACGTTTACCATCCAACCTGACAGAACTGGAGAGAATCTGCAAGGAGGAATGGCAGAGGATCCTCAAATCCAGGTGTGAAAGACTTGTTGCATCTTTCCCAAAAAGACTCCTGGCTGTATTAGATCAAAAGGGGGCTTCTACTAAATACTGAGCAAAGGGTCTGAATACTTAGGACCATGTGATATTTCAGTTTTTCTTTTTTAATAAATCTGCAACAATGTCAACAATTCTGTGTTTTTCTGTCAGTATGGGGTGCTATGTGTACATTCATGAGGAAGAAGAATGAACTTAAATGATTTTAGCAAATGGCTGCAATATAACAAAGAGTGAAAAATTTAAGGGGGTCTGAATACTTTCCGTACCCACTGTATATATATATATATATATATATATATTTTTAGCAAAGACTCTGGAAAATAAAATGGCGGTCATTGTACAATTTTTTGTCACGCGGTATTTGCGCAGCGGTCTTTAAAACGCCAGTTTTTGGGGGAAAAATTATGAAAAATCACATTTCACTGCATTTAAAAAAACGAAACCGTAAAGTTAGCCCATTTTTTTTTGTATATTGTGAAAGATGATGTCACGCCGAGTAAATAGATACCAAACATGTTACGGTTTAAAATTGCGCACACCTGTGGGATGGCGACAAACTACGGTCAATAGAAATCACAATAGGCGACGATTTAAAATTTTTTAACGGTTACCAGTTTAGAGTTAGAGTGTAGCTCTTTTTTTTTAATTATTGCTCACTCTCTGGCGATCGCAGCGATACCTCACATGTGTGGTTTGAACAGTGATTTCATTTGCGGCTCGACTTCCATATGCATTTTCTTTCGTGCGCGAGCTAAAGGCAACCTAGACCCCTCCACTACACTTCCATGTATTCAAAACGCAGAAAACTGCATTTTTGAATACATTAGTTTTTAAAATCTGCCGCCTTTAGCAGCAGAGTAACCCGGACGTTATGTCATGGACGCCGCCTACGGGTTACGCCATCGGAGACCCAATCAAAGCCGCTTCCGGCTTTGATCGGGACTCCATCCAGCCGGAGAACATTCCGGCTGGGTGCTCGGGGCTCCTGGTGGGACAGGAGACCTGGGCAAAGCCATGGAAGGCGGCGGGAGGGGGGAATGTCCCCTGCCGCTCGCCGGGGTAACAACCGAGCGGCTCCCAAGCTGCAGCGGTCGTTACCGCCGGAAAGCCGACCGCCGGCTCTAAACCATGATACCGGGGTGATGCCTCTAGCTAGAGGCATCACCCCAGTATAACACTGCAAAGTCTGGCGACGTACGGGTATGTCACTTTGCGGTAAGTGGTTAATGACATTGGCTGTATGTTTGGAGTCATTGTTTTGCTGCAGAATAATTGTGGGGCCAATTACACACCTCCCTGATGGTATGGCATGATGGATAAATATCTGCCTTTATTTCTCAGCATTGAGGACACCATCGGTCCTGACCAAATCTCCAACTCCTTTCAGAAATGCAGCCCCAAATATACAAGGAACCTCCATCATGCTTCACTGTGGCCTGCAGATACTCAGTTTGTTCATGAAGGGCTGGAGAGTGGTACAATAATGTCTCCTGATACAGCCAAGTACTGTAGTTCAAATTTTGACTCATCAGTCCAGAGCACCTGCTGCCATTTTTCAGCACCCCAGTTTCTATATTTTAATGCATAGGACATGAAAACAAGGCTAAGTTCCCATAAGAACTGGGATGAAGAAAAATGGCAGTGTATTTGCATATAATGTGCACAAATTCCTATGGACTTTTAGAGCAGGCTGATATACAGGTCCTTCTCAAAAAATTAGCATATTGTGATAAAGTTCTTTATTTTCTGTAATGTACTGATAAACATTAGACTTTCATATATTTTAGATTCATTACACACAACTGAAGTAGTGCAAGCCTTTTATTGTTTTAATATTTGATGATTTTGGCATACAGCTCATGAAAAACCAAAATTCCTATCTCAAAAAATTAGCATATTTCATCCGACCAATAAAAGAAAAGTGTTTTTAATACAAAAAAAGTCAACCTTCAAATAATTATGTTCAGTTATGCACTCAATACTTGGTCGGGAATCCTTTTGCAGAAATGACTGCTTCAATGCGGCGTGGCATGGAGGCAATCAGCCTGTGGCACTGCTGAGGTGTTATGGAGGCCCAGGATGCTTCAATAGTGGCCTTGAGCTCCTCCAGAGTCTTGGGTCTTGCGTCTCTCAACTTTCTCTTCACAACATCCCACAGATTCTCTATGGGGTTCAGGTCAGGAGAGTTGGCAGGCCAATTGAGCACAGTAATACCATGGTCAGTAAACCATTTACCAGTGGTTTTGGCACTGTGAGCAGGTGCCAGGTCGTGCTGAAAAATGAAATCTTCATCTCCATAAAGCCTTTCAGCAGATGGAAGCATGAAGTGCTCCAAAATCTCCTGATAGCTAGCTGCATTGACCCTGCCCTTGATAAAACACAGTGGACCAACACCAGCAGCTGACATGGCACCCCAGACCATCACTGACTGTGGGTACTTGACACTGGACTTCAGGCATTTTGGCATTTCCCTCTCCCCAGTCTTCCTCCAGACTCTGGCACCTTGATTTCCAAATGACATGCAAAATTTGCTTTCATCCGAAAAAAGTACTTTGGACCACTGAGCAACAGTCCAGTGCTGCTTCTCTGTAGCCCAGGTCAGGCGCTTCTGCCGCTCTTTCTGGTTCAAAAGTGGCTTGACCTGGGAAATGCAGCACCTGTAGCCCATTTCCTGCACACGCTTGTACACGGTGGCTCTAGATGTTTCTACTCCAGACTCAGTCCACTGCTTCCGCAGGTCCCCCAAGGTCTGGAATCGGTCCTTCTCCACAATCTTCCTCAGGGTCCAGTCACCTCTTCTCGTTGTGCAGCGTTTTCTGCCACATTTTTTCCTTCCCACAGACTTCCCACTGAGGTACCTTGATACAGCACTCTGGGAACAGCCTATTCGTTCAGAAATTTCTTTCTGTGTCTTACCCTCTTGCTTGAGGGTGTCAATGATGGCCTTCTGGACAGCAGTCAGGTCGGCAGTCTTACCCATGATTGCGGTTTTGAGTAATGAACCAGGCTGGGAGTTTTTAAAAGCCTCAGGAATCTTTTGCAGGTGTTTAGAGTTAATTAGTTGATTCAGATGATTAGGTTAATAGCTCGTTTAGAGAACCTTTTCATGATATGCTAATTTTTTGAGATAGGAATTTTGGTTTTTCATGAGCTGTATGCCAAAATCATCAATATTAAAACAATAAAAGGCTTGCACTACTTCAGTTGTGTGTAATGAATCTAAAATATATGAAAGTCTAATGTTTATCAGTACATTACAAAAAATAATGAACTTTATCACAGTATGCTAATTTTTTTATAAGGACCTGTATATCTGAATATATTATTGTGTTTACATGATTGGCATATATGCTTACCAGATGTAATAGTGTCACTTTTATGCATTATTCTTGGGTAGTACTTTTAAAATAATTTTTCTTTTTTCCTGTCCTTCTTTCCTCTTTTTATATATGTGAATAAACATTGAATTTTGCTTACAGTAACTTTGATGTGCTTTCTACTGCCTTGATTTCATTGGACAAGTAGGGTTTTGTAGTCGCAGCCAGGTTTTTAGCTTTTTTTGAAATTTATAAATATAGAGGTGTATCTCAAAAAAATTGGAATATCATCAAAAAGGTAATCTATTTCAATAATTCAATTCAAAAAGTGAAACTCATATATTGTCTAGATTCATTACACACAGAGTGATATATTTCAAGCATTTCTTTCTTTTAATTTTGATGTTGATGTCTTCCAGTTAGTTAAAACCCAAAATTCAGTATCTCAGAAAATTAGAATATTGTGAAGAAATTCAATATTCTAGACTCACACATGGTGTCACACTCTAATCAGCTAATTACCTCAAAACACCTGTAAAGGTTTCCTGATTTTTTAAATGGTCTTTGTCTGGTTCAGTAGGTTACACAATCACGGGGAAGACTGCTAAATTGATAGTTGTCCAGCAGAGAGTCATTGACACCCTCCACAAGAAGTATAAGTCACAAAACGTCATTATTAAAAAAAGCTGGCTGTTCAGAGAGTGCTGTTTTCAAGCATATTAATTAAAAGTTGAGTGGAAGGAGAAAGTGTGGTAGAAAAAGATGCACAAGCAACAGGGATAGCTACAGCCTTGAGAGGATTATGAAGGAAAGGCCATTCAAGATATTGGGGAAGATTCACAAGGAGTGGACTACGTCTGGCGTCAAAGCTTCAAAAGCCACCGCGCTCAGATGTATCCAGGACATGGGCTACAGCTGTCGCATTCCTTGTGTCAAGCCTTTTGCTGAACCAGAGACAACATCAGAAGTGGCTTAGCTGGGCTAAGGAGAAAAAGGACTGGACTGTTGCTCAGTGATCCAAAGTCCTCTTTTGGGATGAAAGTAAGTTTTGCATTTGGAAATCAAGGTCCCAGAGTCTGGAGAAAGAATAGAGAGGCACAGAATCCATGTTGCATGAGGTCAAGTGTGAAGTTTTCACAGTCAGTCATGATTTGGGAAGCCATGTCATCTGCTGGTGTTGGTGCACTGTGTTTTATCAAGTCCAAAGTCATGGCAGCCCTCTATCAGGAAATTCTAGAGCACTTCATTCTTTCCTCTGGTGACCAGCTTTATGGAGATGCTGATTTAATTTTCCAGCAGGATTTGGCACCTGCCCACACTGCCAAAAGTACCAGTACCTGGGTTATTGATCATAGTATTACCAGGAGCTGACTGGCAACTTTTGGCCCAGTGGGCAAGTACAACCCAGAGGCCCATGATGAAGTGGCCCATGATGCAGTGACCCCTCCCAGACATTATAAAACAAAAGAATAAGCTACATAGGATGGTGAGAGGAAATGATAGGAGAGGTGTCACTTCTGCCATTATCACTTCTTCCCTGACAGCCAGAGCCGGACTGGCCATCGGGCAGATCGGGCATATTCCCGGTGGGCCGCGGCGCCGGCTCTCACTCAGTCCGACTCCTCACAGTAGAATGTAGAAGTCAGACATTCATTTCCCTGATTCCCTCACCAGCTACACCGGCCAATCAGCCTTCTGCTCTGGGGGGGTGGAGCCGTAAGTCAAGAGAAGTGTGTTCCTGAAGCTCCCAGTGAGCATTTCTATATCCTCTATTTTTTTGACAGAGAAGAATAAAAGATCAGAATTTTTATCTATGCACCATCATCACCATTGGGCATGAGCAACAGTCGAAGTTGATTCCGGTTCTAGTGTGAGTCATGCAAGGATAGTAAGAATATCGATCTGTGACAAGCTTTAGGAACATGGGACCACATAGAGTGCTCCTAAAATTATATCAATAAAATATTTTCCTAAATTGAATTGTGGGTATTTAATTTGGCTGGTATTGTTGAGTGTAGTGCTTAAAGTTTAACTCCAGACTAAATAAAAATACTTAATAAAAGGGGGTAAAAATAAACCATTTTAAAAAGTTTCTTGGACCTTGGATTTCATCTACTTTCTGGAGGTGCTTTATTTTTTCCCAGATTTTACTGCATTTTTTTTTTTTAATTTAGAGGGTTGGACAATCTCAGCATTTTCATACAAGGTCTGCTTTAAAGTGTAACTCCAGTCAAAACACTTTAAGTGTGAATCGAATTTCAGGGTTTAAAAAATGTGGTCTTTTTTAAATTGCTGTCTGTGTCCCCATTGGAGACATTTCCCTGCACTTTCTGTCCTTAGAGACACAACAGGACAACAGGAGGTAAGTGTAATGACCTCAAAATGAAGAAAAATCCCACCTCTGACAGCTGTTATTGCAACAAGTGTCCCCTCTGGTAGACAACCACTCTGTGTTCTGGTGACAACTGTAAATTGCAGAATTCCCCACACTTTGTTTCTAGGTGACAATAGTTCCTAAAACAAATAGTTGGGGAGTTCTTACAGTAGAAACTAGAGCTGGAGCTTCCACACGAATCACTTAGAATGAGAGTGAAAGCAAAGATTTCAGGTCTATTGTGACCTATGAACAGCAGTATGATCTAAGCCCTAGTAATGCAGAATTCTGTATACATGTACAAAGTGGCTTCTTTGTTGTCTGTAAAACCAAGGACAGTACAGACTGATTCTAACTAGATCTATACATGATGTCTTTCTTTTCTAAATAAATTTAGATTGTGATATTGTGGGACAGCATGCTAGGAAACAGATGTTTATAAGGATTTACAGTTTGCTTTAGAATGTTTCCATTGTTTCAGTTGAGTTAATTTGCAAATTGTTTGTGGTTAAACTACATGGGCATACACTATATTGTCAAAAGTATTGGGACACCTGCCTTTACACGCACATGAACTTTAATGGCATCCCAGTCTTAGTCCGTAGGGTTCAATATTTAGTTGGCCCACCCTTTGCAGCTATAACAGCTTCAACTCTTCTGGGAAGGCTGTCCACAAGGTTTAGGAGTGTGTCTATGGGAATGTTTAACCATTCTTCCAAAAGTGCATTTGTGAGGTCAGGCACTGATGTTGGACGAGAAGACCTGGCTCCATGAGAAGAGAAGTCTCTGTTTTACTTCATCCCAAAGGTGTTCTATCAGGTTGAGATGCAGGCCAGTCAGGTTCCTCCACCCAAACTCACTCCCCAATGTCTTTATGGACCTTGCTTTGTGCACTGGTGCGCATTCATTTTGGAACAGGAAGGGGCTGCGATGGAACCGACCCGCAGTGTGCTTGTGTGCTTCCGTCAGTATACTGCTTCCTCCAGTCTTGAACATAGATATTAGATATTATCACCACCCTACTTACAAGACTAGCTGGCAATAGCTTGTATGAGATCTGGAATTTTTTATTGAGCAAACTCACACAGAATATATACCCCACCAGGTCAGGGGAGCCTGATTACATTATCGTATGCAGATTAAATTGTATACATAAATATAATTAACCTGAGCCTAGTTAATTAGCCATCTGGACAGAAAAAATAGGTGAATGGGAATCCACACCTAGACAATGTTCTAATTTACATGCTAATCAACTCAGCACTTAAACCAGCCTGGGTGACCCGACTGCCGGCAACAAGGCTAAAACAAAGTACATTACACATTATCCTAAGTATAAACACAGAACACCTTATTAAACAGAAAATAGCAGGAGATCTGTCCGGCCCTGACCTACAATAGTCTATGAGGCAAAGCTCATACAATGTTCCATCATTCTGATACAGTGGAATTAATGTATCATAGATTTCTTCAGGAATATTGTGGATAAATATTACTGTCCCATTTGAAGTAATCCAAACCATATTCTTAGTGTCCATCATTTTCTCAGTCACCCTGTGCCCCTAATAGACACAGGGTGACTTACACATGAGAGGAACCTGGGGAGCTGAGACCGGAATTTCCCAACCCCTCTAAGGTAAGCTGGGTTCCATGGGCCCCACAACCAAAGTAACTCACATCTCTCCCCTTTCGGAAGTAGGCTAACATAGGAGGAGACCCCAGACATGTTGAATTTGAAGTTAGTCCATAGTTACAGTCCCCCAAGGCCCATAACCACACAGTACCCCAAACAAATTGTCCTGAACAGAGCATTACTCACCCAGACAACCTCTGCCTCTCTCGTAGAACATACCCGCCGCTGGGGAGAAGTGTGGACTTCCCCTTCTCCCTGGAGTTGTTTCAGCCGCTGGAGAGAAGACAGGGTGGCTGTGCACACAACGTCATGCTGTTGGGGATCTGGGCTGACTGCCCAGCATCTCTGGGATATAGAGGTGAAGACCGCAGTCCCATCCACTACCACAAGAAAACCATCTTTTGTTAGTTGAGGGCAGAGGCCAGCAGCATGCTGCTCTGTTGCCAGCTCTTCTGCTTGGTTGGTGGCATCATTCTGGGGTGCCATCTGCTGCTGGGAAGGGGAGCTGGCTGCTCCATCTCCCTTACCCTCATCTGGCTGCTGAGATGACATGTGTCTGGTACTGTCTCCCAGGTGCACGGATCCTTGCTGGGGAGAGAAGACTGTTTCCTCCACCCTGGCTGACTATTGGGATGGAGAACAAACACCTCTTCTCCCTTCTCCCCCTGGATGCTTATCTGCTGCTAGGTAGTGACCGCCACCTTCTCACACTGGGCCTCCGGCACTACCGCTCTCCCAGGCATGGCATTCCCAACTCCTGTTGGTCACTGTCCCATTGCCCTGGTGGTGGAAAGCACTTGCCCTGGTGCATACCAGCGACTTGGAGGACTCCAATCCAGACCTCCACTCGAATCTGCTGCCTGATCTCCATGTACTGATCTGCAGACACTGTCCTAGTGATTACTGAAAGGGCGAAGAGACTCTGATTCCAGGTTCATATCTCCAATGGGGTGACCGAAGTCTGCTATCCCGATCTTGGATCCCAGTGGTGGTTTGGACATGTTCACAGGAAGTAAGCACTATCCTACTGCTGCCACCAATGCGACAGAACCCAAATGAACTTTCGTCAGTATCCCGCTTCCTCCAGTCTTGAACATAGACATCAGATATTATCGCCCCCCTACATACAAAACTAGCCGACAATAGATTGTATGAGATCTGGAACTTTTTTTGAACAAACTCAAACAGAATATATACCCCACCAGGTCAGGTGAGCCTGATTACATTATTGTATGCAGATGAAATTGTATACAGAAATATAATTAACCTGAGCTAATTAACTAGCCATCTGGACAGAAACAATAGGTGAATGAAAATCCACACCTAGACAATGTTTTAATAACATGCTAATTAACTCAGCACTTAAACCAGCCTGGGTGACCCGACTGCTGGAAACAAGGCTAAAACAAAGTGCATTAAACATTATTCTAAGTATAAACACAGGACACTCTATTAAACAGACAATAGCAGGAGACCCCAGTAGCAGACTGTCCGGCTCCGACCTACAATAGTCTTTGAGGCAAAGCTCATGCAATGTTCCATCATTCTGATACAGTGGAATTAATGTATCATAGATTTCTTCAGGAATATTGAGGATAAATATTACTGTCCCATTTGAAGTAATCCAAACCATATTCTTTGTGTCTATTAAGTAGTTGTCCATTATTTTCTCAGTCAGACTGTGCCCCTAATAGACACAGGGTGATTTGCACATAAGAGGGACCTGGGGAGCTGAGACCAGGATTTCCCAACTTCTCTAAGGTAAGATGGGTTCCAAAGTCCCCCCAACCAAAGTGACTTCCATCACAGGGGCCATCCCCAAACTGTTTCCACAAAGTTGGGTGCATGAAATTGTCCAAATAGTCTTGGTATGCTGACACCCTAAGAGTTCCCTTCACTGGAGCTAAGGGGCCAAGTCCAACCCCTGAAAAACAACCCCACACCATAATCCACCCTCCACCAAATGATTTGGACCAGTGCACAAAGCAAGGTCCTAAGGACATAATTGAGCAAGTTTGGGATGGAGGAACTTGACTGGCCTGCACAGAGTCCTGACTTCAACCCAATAGAACACCTTTGAGATAACTTAGAGCGGAGACTGCGAGCCAGGCCTTCTTGTTCAACATCAGTGCCTGACCTCACAAATGCGCTTCTAGAAAAATAGTCAAACATTCCCGTAGACACACTCCTAAACCTTGTGGACAGCCTTCCCAGAAGAGTTGAAGCTGTTATAGCTGCAATTGGTGGGCAAACTCAATAATAAACCCTACGAACTAAGACTGGCATGACAATAAAGTTCAAGTGCATGTAAAGGCAGGTGTCCCAATACTTTTGACAATATAATGTATTTTTTTTATCAGATTTTATTTTCAAAGAAAAAGGTTTCAAATTTTTCAAAGTCAAACAAACAATGGCCAGATAGGTGATACATCACAGAGAACAAAAGCAATCATAAAGCAATGGCTAAAGGGCACATGGCTTGCAGGGGCATATGTGTACATAGATATCACGCCTCCTGGAATATAATAATGCGGTCATCCTGAGGGATGCCAGTACAGCTGGTATTTAAAAGATCAACTATAACATTGTGATAATCCATTAAATATTAAGAAGTTCCCCCATTGTTCTGCCAAAGCAGCCTTGACTCATTGAGGCATGGACTCCGTTAGACCTCTGAAGGTATGCTGTTATATCTGGCACCAAACCATCAGCAGCAAATCCTTTAAGCTCCATAAGTTATGAGGCGGGGGCTCCATGGATCAGACTTATTTTTCCAGCATATTCCACAATTGCTCAATGGATTGAGATCCGGAAAATTTGGAGGCCAAGTGAACACCTCAAATTTATTGTTGTATTCCTTAAACCATTTTTGCAGTGTAGCGGGGCTCATTATCCTGCCGAAAGAACAACATCTTGCACTTACATCAGGGAATACAATTTCTATGAACTGTTGTACAACAATGTTTAGATTGGTGGTACATGTCAAGGTAACAGCTACATGAATGGCAGGACCAAAGGTTTCCAGCAGAACATTGCCCAAAGCATCACAATGCCTCCACCGGCTTGCCGCCTTCCTATACCACATCCTGGTGTCATCTCTTTCCCAGGTAAGCAATGCACACACACTCAGCCATCTACATGGCATAAAAGAGAACGAGATTCATCAGACCAAGTCACCTTCTTTCATTGCTTCATGGTCCAGTTCTGATGCTCACATGCCTATTGTAGGTACTTATGTTGGTGGACATGGGTCAGTATGGGCACCCTGACTGGTCTGTGGCTTCGCAGCCTCATACACAACAAACTGCAATGCCCATTTTTCTGTTTTCAATACATCAATTTCAGGGACAACATTGTTACTTGCTGCCTAATAAATCTCACCGACTTTCAGATGCCATTGTAACAGGATAATCAATGTTATTCATTTTACTTGTCAGTGATCTTAATGTTATGGCTGATTGGTGTATATTGGCATTAGCACAAAGTGGAATTCACATATTAATTTATTTTCTATTTAATAAAGGTACTTCTATAGCACTGTCAATGTATACAGCACTTTACAAATATTTATTTTACATTCACATTCCCTGTCCTCAAGGAGCTTACAATCTAAGGTACCTTAATCACATTCATATGTACACATACATATGTAGACTAGATTTACATAGCTGAAAGAGGTACAACAATTACAGGTTTCAAAATAAACACAATAAAGGATACCAATTTTTTATGCAGCACCTTGGGTGGCATCATACCATTTTCCTCAGGTGTTGAAGTAGTTACATAGTGCACCCTTCTGTTTGTATGTAAATATTTCAGATATGAGTAGCTTTTTGACTTTACTGGTTATTCCACTACCATGGCTCCATTGGAGACTCATATGAGTCAAAATATTCTCATATGCAATATGAGTTACTAATATGTGTACCAAAAATTGTATTTATTTTGGTAATAACAGAATCCCAATATCCTAACATGAGCAATTTTAAATGTATGCTTCTGAGTAATTCAATTCCTTTGCAACCTCAACATGCAATAGCTTTGAGGCGCCACTCAAGGCTCACTTTGACTGTATGGCCCCAGTAGTGGGTGCAGGCTAAGTCTGGGGCTTGTTCTGCTCTTCTGTCTGTCTTTACTCACATCGGTCTTATAATTGGCCTTCTGGGTGAAATAGAGCAGCCTTTTTCAACCAGGGTGCCCAGGCACCCTGGGGTGCCTTGAGACTTCTTCAGGGGTGCCTTGGCAAAATGCCTAAAAAGTGCCCAAAATTTGAATACAAAGCCTGCCTTTTACTTACACAAAGCCACAGGTTTTCATTGCGCACCATTTCAACCTTCTAGCTGCCGGAGTCCTAACAACCATTGATAAGGAGGATGTAAGACGCCTGCATAGCATCCTTGTTTCACTGTCCCCTGCCCCTCTCCATTAGTGTTGAGGTCACATTAGCTGAGTGATTGAGGAGAAGAGAAACACTGGAATACTACTCAGTACCAATAAATAAATAGATATTGCTGTGCCAAGTGAAAAATTATTCAATCAGAGTGATTAATTAAATGCATATATAAGATAAGATCAAAATGATATACTATAAAAGCAAATCAATGCTAATAATAAGTGTAAAAACCATTCAAAAACTCCCAGTGCTTGTGACCAAGTGATTAGTACAAATAAAGTCCCAAAAAGCTCAATCAAAATGAATAAGCCAAACAGATCAAATCAACACTATATCTTCATCTGTAATCAATACTAAGGTGCAAAAGTGCTCCACACTCCACACAGGTGCTCCCAGTGACTCGTGCAAGATTCGCAGCTCACCTTAGGGATAGACTCCAAGGAGTCATATACACATATGGATCTATGGACCAGCAGCCTGTTATATTCTCTCCTTCCACTTCAGCTGACCCTCCAGGTGCGACAGGAACTCAGCATAAAATAAAGGGGAGAAGGGATCTAGTGCTCTCTGTTTTAACCGCTTTATTTAAATCAAAAAGGCAGAAATCCACTTACATTCCCCAGAACTTCAGCAGTGCGGGCTTGAAACAGCAGATAATACTCTGTAACAGAACCTCCCAAGGATTGACGTGCTACGAGTAGGCTCCTCCCCCCTGCTGCACAGTTCCTCCCAATGATACCAACGATGGGGCACTATTGATCTTTTATTGAAAAGAATCAAGCAACAAATTTTATACAAAAGTAAAAAACAGAACTATAGTACAATATTCCAACAGAAAAACAAAGGAATACACATCCATGTGCAGAATATATACAATATATACATAATCCACTTCCAACATTTTTAGAAAACTATTTACATAAAGCAGCAGAGAGGGCCTAAGAGGCACAACCCATCACCTATGTATGCAGCCATTTATCAAAAACTAAGCATTAAGAAAAAGCTAGGGTGATAAGAGACAGAAAGCCACACCCAGGAAAGAGACTCCTGGCAGTCAGGGAGGCTTGAAACCCCTCCACGCCTTCAGCCAAGCCCTCTGACCCCACTTGTCTCTCTCAAGCGCCCGAATCTTCCCCACCTCATGCAGAATGTCACACACCACCACCTGAACAGGAAGGATTTTACGCCGAAGGGTGACCTGACACCGTGCGTTCCATGTGTAATAACGGACTACTAAACTAACTAAAAAAAGTGTATCCAAAAAAAAGCCCCCACCAGTATTGAATGCTCCGTACACCCACTCAGCATAACCCAGCCTGGAGAGGAAAGGAACACCGAGGGCCCGCCCCACCTGTTTGTATACCTCTATGTTAAAAGGGCAACGAAGCAGAAAATGGTCCATAGTCTCCTCCTCACCTGCACATTCCTCCCGAGGACAACCACGATCCATCCCACTGCGGAATTTCAAATTGCCCCGAACATAGAGCCTCCCGTGGAAGCACAACCAGGCCAGATCCCTGAATTTAAGGGGTACTCTAGCCAAATTAATCAGTCTTAACCCTTCCCTCAAAATTGGGCCTGGGCAATCCCTTAAGGCCAGTGGGTCATGAAGGCTTCGCTCAAGACTCGGCTCATAAGGACTTTTCTCGGAGCGGATCTGAGATCTTCAGCCGACAGTCGCCACTGCCGCAGCAACTTCAGACACGGAGCGACATAGGCTGGAAGCTGACCACGATGACCCCTGAGATTCTTCACTTGGCCACCTTCTTCCCAAAGTCGCAGAAAGGGCCTAAACCAAGATCTAAACATGCCTGCCAATCCAGGAGGTTCCACTGCAAGCATACTACCAATGTTAAACTTGAGAAATAGCAGTGAAAAGAAAAGAACGGGGTTGACCATACCTAAGCCACCCTCCCTCCTGGATAGATAGGTGACATTCCTTTTGATGGGGTTCAGTCTGTTCCCCCACAGCATCTGGAAGAACACACTATAGATCCTAGCATAGAGAGACACTGGCAAGATGCAGACAGGGCTGACATACAAGAAGATCGGTATCAGGTAAGTCTTAATCAGATCAACCCTTTCCCTCAGAGATAACTTCCATCTCTTCCAGCTGACCACCTTAGTATTGGCAACTTCCAGCCTGCCTTCCCAGTTTTTGAGGCCATAATCGCCAGGTCCAAATTCAATGCCTAATATCTTATTTTTTTCCTGGGGCACTGGAAAGGTGTCCGGGATATCAAACCCCTCACCTTCCTTTCCCATCCAAAAAACGTCACTCTTTTCCTGATTGATCTTGGAGCCTGATGCTTCAGAGTACCGTGATGTCAAAGAGACCACCTCCTCCGCTTCATCTGTCCCAGTGACAATCACTGACACATCATCCGCATAGGCAACAACCCTCAAAGGCGGCTCACCCGGGATTCCCACTGGTACCCCACACAACATGCTGCTCTCTAACTCCTGATGAAGGGGTCGATTGCAAACACATAGAGCAGGGGACTCAGGGGACAACCCTGGTGCACCCCAGAGCCAACCTCAAAGGACTGTCCAACCCAACCATTAACAAGAGGGAAGCTTTCTGCCCCCTTATACAAGACTTTTAACCAATCGACAAAACCACCCGGCAGACCGTACTTACTAAAGAGCAACCACAGGTACTCATGGTTGACACGATCGAAAGCCTTTGCCTGATCCAATGCCAGTAGATACTTTCCCCAGCCTGCAGCCCTGCACTGCTCCAAGGCCTCCCGGACAGCTAAAACAGCTGTGAAGGTGCTCCTACCCTGGATCGAACAGTGCTGATGGCGAGAAAGCAAAGACTCTGCTACTGCCGATAGGCGCCAGAAAAGTATCTTCGCCAGCACCTTTCTATCGACATTGAGAAGGCTGATGGGGCGCCAAATCTCAATCATCGAAGGATCTTTACCTTTTGAAAGAAGAATCACAGCTGAGTGTCTCATGGAAGGGGGAAGCACCCCCTCAGCAAGACAACTGTTAAAAATCTCTACCAAATGTGGGGCCAGAATAGACTTGAAGGTTTTGTAAAACTCAGCCGTCAGACCATCCGGTCCAGGTGACTTTTTGATGGCAAGCTGTTCAATTGCCCTCATCACCTCTTCAACTGTGATCTCTTCTGTCAAATTCATCAAAGGGACATCTCCACCATTTAGACCTGGAGTAGAATCCAAAAAGCTTTCTATCTTGTCTCGGTCAAGCTCTTTCCTCCCAAGAAGTTCAGCATAAAAAGACCTCACGACCTCCAGGATCCCTGACCGGGACTTTGTCAAGGAACCTGTACTATCCTTAAGGCCAACGACCATCTTAACAGCTACACCCTGTTTGCAGTTCTGGTAAGGGTCAGGCGAGTGGTATTTCCCATAGTCCCGCTCCAGAACCAAAGAGGTATGCCGGTCATATTGACACTTCCTGAGGAGGATTTTCACTTCAGAGATTGCCCCAGGATGTCCTCCTCTCGAGACAAGAATATCCAGCTTCCTCCGCAAACGTTGGTAGGTCATGTATCTATTAAACTGTTTTTTATTGGCTAGGCCCCTGAAGAATCCAGCAATCCTCTTTTTGGTCAGCTCCCACCACTCAGCCTTGCTGCTACAAAAGTCCAGGATGGTCACCTGTGCCTGAAAGAATTCCTCAAAGGATTGTCTAACATGTTCTTCCTCAAGGAGTGTCGAATTTAATCTCCAGATGTCTTTGCCCCTCTGAGGGAAGTCTGAAGCATTCAAGACCACAGATAGCATACAGTGATCAGAGAACTCCACTGCCTGCACCACTGGGGGTGAGAAAGCAGAGGCCTCCTTCAAAAAAAAAACCTATCTATCCTACTCTGACTATTACCTCGATGAAAGGTGAACCCTGTGTCATCCGGAAGGTGCTTAATGTGCACATCCACAAGACCAGCATCCCTAACCATACTATTTAAAAAAACGCTATCATATCCCAGCCTGTCATTGAAGTCCTTCCTGTCCTTGGGCCTAGTCACATTATTAAAGTCACCTCCAAAAACCACTTGCCGGGATGTAAAAAGAAATGGCTTGATCCTTGTAAAAAGGCATTTCCTGTCCCACTTTGTGTGCGGCCCATAAATATTAATTAGGCGCAGGTCCTGCCCTCCCACAAGAATGTCTAAGACCATACATCTCCCAATCTCCACCTCAATAACCCGCCGGACAGTTACCATGCCGGTTTTAAACAACACCGCCACCCCGCCGTAAGGCTCGGCCGCAAGAGACCAGTAAGATGGACCATACCTCCACTCTCTCTTGGCCATATGAATATCTGCCAAGGAGGTGAGCCTAGTCTCCTGCAAAAATAAAATTTCAGCATCTAATTGGCTGAACAAAAATAAGGCCATAGAACGAGCTCTTACCGACTTAATACTGGCGACATTTATTGTCACCACTTTTAACGGAGGGGGAACCGCCATTTGGGTTATTGGGTGGATTGCTTCTTAGCTCCCCTCTGCTGCTCATCACCAGAAGCCTCTCTCTTTCTTGAAGCCTCCTCCAACTCCATTTCAATTTCTGAATTCTGCTCAGAAGAATCCCCAGATGAGGAGATATCCCAAGCAGAAGTCCTATACCGGTTGGAGACAGTCACTGGGGCATCCTGTCCCTGTTCCATCCTCCCCCTCTGTCTCTTCCGCCTCACAACCTTCCTTCTCTCCTCCAGGTACTGCAGGTCAGATTCAGAGATGCTTTCATCCCTTGTTTTCTTCTTCTTTGAAGTCTTCACAGAAGACTTCTTTACAGAGGAAGCCGCAGCAGCACCCTTTTTGGTGCTCTCTACCACTGGTGGGTGGGGGGCTTCTTTAAGGTCACACTTAGGAAGGGAAGACTGATCGGGAATAACTGACTTGGGGGATACAGACTTGGCAGATTCTGACACAAGAGGAGCCGGTACAGTAGGCTGGGGGGGACACAGAGACAGACACAGAAGGAATACTTACAGATACAGGAGGGGTGGGCACAGGGACTAGGGAGGGATCCTGCACAAGACCAGGGGAGTCAGTCCCCGCAGAGGAGGGTGGTACACCAGGGGCCTCATCCTCCATCCTGTCCAGCCTTAACAGGTCATCTATCACCTCTCTATCCATATTATGCCAGGCTTCAGGACATCGGCTGTAGGGGTGACCAAGGCGCAGGCAAAGGTTGCACCTTATCGCCTGGGTGCAGTCCCTGGCCACGTGACCCTGTCCCCGACACACTGAACAGATCAGTGCTGAACAAGAGGAGCTAAAATGCCCCTTTTCTCCACAGCGGTGACACAGTTTTGGCTGACCGGGATAAAAAATAGTCATCCTATCTCTCCCTATAAAGGCAGAGGAGGGCAGGTGACGGACAACATTCCCATCCCTAGCCAACCTGACCGTTACCGACCAACCCCCGGTCCAGATGCCACGCTCATCATGAATTTTATCTGGCCTGGTCAAAACATCCCCGTAATTTCTCAACCAGACCTCTAAATCCCGAGCAGGAACACTCTCATTTGTTAGGATAATAGTAATTTTCTTTACTGTTGACCTTTGGGAAACTGCCACTGGCACCAGACCTTCCCATTCAGGTCTTGACCTGCACCAAGCCATATATCGTTCCCAGTACAAGTCAAGACCCTCTGATCTGGTGAAACTAACTGTGTATTTCCGGCTTCCAGCCACATGTATCAGGGCATATAGGTCATTAGCCCCAAAACCCATATCTAAGATCAGGTCCACCACCATACGCCTTGCTAGAGGGACTGCACCACCTTCCCATTTAAGGAGGACTACGGTCCGCCTTGGACCCCCAGCAGAAGCCATAGATCCAAGACCGGATCCAATGGTGCTCATAGTGGCAGCCTGCGAGGGAAAACCCCGATTAGAAGCAGAGCTC
Source organism: Pelophylax lessonae (assembly GCF_965119305.1). Taxonomy (NCBI): domain Eukaryota; kingdom Metazoa; phylum Chordata; class Amphibia; order Anura; family Ranidae; genus Pelophylax; species Pelophylax lessonae. Next base: position 76,104,366 of record NC_138769.1, on the reverse strand, counting down.
CTCCTTGATTGTAACCCTGGCTTGATGATATTGCCAGGAGCACAGCTTACCACCTGTGCAAATGTAGGTTTATTAGGGCCAAGACCCCACACTGATGTCACATTATCAGGTACATTACTATTATTATTTTTACCAGCTTGGCCTAAAACAGCAGCATTATCAGTTGCACATACAATGGTGGGTTCCACCACACCTGCAATGTTATTAGGGATAACTGTTTCTGATGCAGTACCAGGTGCTTCCTGCTGCTGCGCTGTAGAGTCCTGTTCAACAGTGACTGAAATAGTTTTAAGCTCAGCAGAAGGGGGGTTAATCGGCTCTTCTGGGTTTTGTGGTTCTTCAGCAGAAATGTCATTTTTTAAACAAAACTTTTCCTGTTTAGAGACATCAGCAGCAGGCACAACATTGCTGAGCCCAGGGGAATCACCCTGAGTGTCATTAGGAAACCCATCACTAGGCAAGGTGCTAAAAGGCACAAAAACAGTTTTATCTGTAACCTGGGGCTTTATATCCTTTATTTTATCAGGCACACTGTCAGGTAAGTCCTCCACACCACCAAACACCAGCTGATCTTCTTGCATTGGAGACTCCATTACCTGTATAACTTTCAGCATGCCTCCTGAGCCCTGAGATGGCAATGGGCTGCTTACCTCACCTTGAGGGGGAAGGGGGTCAGAACTGGGGGTCTCCTCCTCCACCTCCATCTTTGCAAACCTTCGTTCATTGCAAAACTTCTCCCTGAAGGGACCATCCCTGCCTTCCATCATGGCCACGATAGTTTCTTGATGTTCCACACGGACTTTCGCTAATTGGACCTCTGAATCCATGGATCCACGGTTCTTGCTGAACAAGCCTTCACGCTGCTTTCTCATGCGCTTTAAATCCACTCTAAGCTTGTAGAGCTTGTCTCTTTCCTTATTGAGGACTTTGATCCCGGCCACCACTCTCTCCTGAATGGATCCAACATCTTCATCCTCACCAGGTGCAGAGAGATCACCAACCACGGGCTGCACAGGAGCAGGGGTGCCATCCATCCGGCCAGGGGATGGCTGAGAGCCTCCAGCAGGAGAGGCCCTGCTGGCCTCCATGGCTTCCCCAGAAGGGAGCCAGGAGAGCTGGGAGGGATTTCACCTCACTCCCCTCTTACACAGAGCTCCAGACACACAGCCAGAGAACCTTCCAGCAGCCACACCCGAAGCTGAATGATGGGAAACTACTCCTCCCACTGACAGCAATGATGGGGCACTATTCCTCCCACTGACACCAACGATGGGACACTATTCCTCCCAGTGACACTGACGATGGTGGCATTGACTATCACTGACACAAGGCCTTTTTCTACTCCCACTGGCCTCAGTCTGCCCCCCCCCCCCCCACACACACACACACACACATACACACACACACACACACACAGTCTGAAGGACAGTATACTGGCCCTTTTTTAATAAACGTTTGGAGACTCCTGCTGTAGAGGGACTCAAGTGGCTTGCAATTCCCTGGCAAAGTTTATGGAAGACCCTTGATGAAGGGTATTAGTTCACTGTTTCCGAAAAAAATGAAAAGGTGAGCTAACACTGTAACTGTTCGCAGTTGGTTAAGGATTGGGTAACTTTAGAGACCATCTCGGCAAGAGCATTTTTTATTTCTGTGCTAAAAGCTTGTGTACCACACCTTTCCTTGTTTTGCCAGCTCTCATAAAGCATTGTACTGCTTTCTTTTATTAACTATAGCTAACTAGTTTTATCATGAACTATGGAATCGGTAACAATGCCAGTCCAAACCGTGCACAT
>NC_138769.1:76046497-76102373 GCF_965119305.1 Pelophylax lessonae | reverse complement strand
ACATTGTTCTGTCAAGATGGCTAGATAATTAGTTTAGGTTAATTGTGTTCCTGTATACACTTTCATCAGCATATGATACTGTAATCAGCCAGAGGGGAGGGATTGTGTACACTGTATGGGAGTGTAAAACTCTGTTTTCATTGGATTGTAAATGTTATGTCCTGTCCCCAACAAGGTCCACCCTGGGCGGTAACCTTGTGGGGGAAAACTGTATAAAAGAGCAGCTGTACCATTAAAGTTTGAGTTATACTTCACCCTAATTCTAGAGTCCTGTCTTTCATTGGGGAATATGCTACAAGGGATTGCTATGTGTTTCATACTCTCTTGGATAATCCTTAAGCTTTTGTAAGAGCTTGTGTAAGAGCGTGTTCCTGTTGCACTCTCTGGAGAAAGAGAGGTTCACCCACTGGAACCTGGTGCCTTGTGGTAGGTCCCGGGTGGGTAGGAGACGGCGAGACCCCAACCAAGCTGCGGCGGTTTGTGGGGTCTGACGTGGTTATGGTGTCTGGTGGAGTGCTTGGAGCCCTCGGGAAGCACTAGGAGCATCCGTCAACGGAGGTATCAGGTCGGGGTGTGGGTTGGATCCGTTACATTGGTGGCAAGTGGTGGGATGGCACCCTAGTGCGAGGAGAAGCAGCTCGAGGACACCAGTAATGTTATTGAGTGAGCTAACACCAGTGCAGCGTAGCCATGGAAGAGTAATTCGTAAGGAGGTAACGAGAGATGCAGATACAGCACAGGGGACCAGTTTCATACCAGGTCCTGCTAGGATGGTGTGATTCTGTGTGCTTGGATCTCTGGAAGGAAATGCTAGCCCATGAGCAGCGCCACCAGGGAAAAATCCTCCCCTCCATCCAGAAAAGGCACTGGTCGCAGTATGGATTGCGGGAGCTGTTTTTGGGAGATACACTGCACAAGGAGTAGACAGCTGAGTTAAGCAGGCTGGTCTGGGCAGAGATGCGGTTGAAAGAGAGCTATAGAGCCCTCCAGTGGCATGTATCCCAAACATGCCCTTGCATAGCGGATGACAGCCCAACGGAAGGCTTTGGCTACAGCAGCCGGGGACTGCTGTACCAGAAGCTGTCAGGGGACCCTAACTTTGGGAGCAATTTGGAGTGGCGGTTAGAGGAAATTATGGATTACAGAGAAAGGATTCTGAACATCTCGGAAGTGCTCGGCCCTGGAAAATGTGGAGTTTCTGGCCGTTCAGGAATGGGAGCTGGAGATCGCCTGCAGATGGCTGCTGGACTCTGCCTAGTGCAAAAGCTGGGCTCCCCTTTCCTGGGAATATCCAGAAGAACCAGCTAACAGTCCAGAAATCCTGACTGAAGAATCGACAATATGGCACAGTAGTAGTGTGCTTTGCTCACTTACACCCACGGTCTTGGATGCGGATGTCTTATGGCGGATGCAGCAAGTGCTGACTCACCTGGACGAACCTGTTTCTGCATGGGACGAGCTTGGATGATGGAATGCGTCTGTCCAGCCACTGGATAAAGGTATCAGAGCAGAGGAAGCCATCTTCATTCCCCAACCACAGGGAGACAGCAGCCCTGACCTCAATGGTGCAGATGGGACCACGGTCGCTGCACCAGAGCTACAGGGATGCTGGTTGGCCGGTCCAGATCCCCAACCTACCCCGCAGGAATACCAGGAGGAGGAGGTAGGCGATCCCTCCTCTCTACAGCAGACCCCAAACCAGGTCCTGGGGGTAGTATTCACCAACCCCAACACAGCAGAAGAGCTGGCAATAGGGCAGAGTGCAACCAACCTCTGCCCAGCACCCACAAAAGCTACAGAGTTCCAGGAAGCTGGGGAAATCGGCCCCTTGCTCCAGCAACAAGCTGATATAGTGAAGCTTCTTCAACCAGCTGAAGTGCTGACAGCCGGACAGAGAGTCAATGATCTCTGCCCCACACCTGTGGCAGTTCCGGAGGCCCAGGGTGAAAATGGAGAGGAGGTTGCTGCCCTCCCTCTCCAACAGTCAGTCAGAGCGGAGGAAACTGTCTTCCCTCCCCAGCTAGGATCTGTGCATCTAAGAGACAGAACTGAAGAAAGGTTGTCCCAACCGCCAGATGAGGGTAAGGAAGATGGAGCAGCTGACTCCCCTTCCCAGCAGCAGTTGGTGCCCCAGAATGATGACACCAACCCAGCAGAAGAACTGGCAACAGAGCAGGGTGCGGCTGGCCTCTGCCCTCAACATACAAAAGATGGAGTTCCTGTGGTAGTGGATGGAACTGCAATCTTCACGTTTATATCCCAGGGATGCTGGACAGTCGGCCCAGATCCCCAACAGCCTGAGAAAGTGAGCCCCACCACCCTGTCTTCTCTCCAGCGGCTGAAAGGACTCTTGGGAGAAGGGCCAGTCCAAGCTTATCCACAGCGGTGGGTATCTTCTACGAGAGATGCAGAGGTTGGCTGGGTTAGTAACGCTGTTTTCTGGACAGTTTGTTCGGGGTACTGGGTGGGTGCAAACATTGGGAGGGCCCGTGGAACACAGCCTACCTTAGAGAGGTTGGAAAAAGTCTCTCTCAGCCTTCTAGGCTCCTCTTACAGTGGGGATTGAAAGTTTGGGCACCCCAGGTAAAAAATTTTAATTAATGTGCATAAAGAAGCCAAAGAAAGATGGAAAAATCTCCAAAAGGCATCAAATTGCAGATTAGACATTCTTATAATATGTCAACAAAAGTTAGATTTTATTTCCATCATTTACACTTTCAAAATAACAGAAAACAAAAAAATGGTGTCTGCAAAAGTTTGGGCACCCTGCAGAGTTAATATCTTGTACTGCCTGCTTTGGCAAGTATCACAGCTTGTAAACGCTTTTTGTAGCCAGCCAAGAGTCTTTCAATTCTTGTTTGAGGTATCATGCCCATTCTTCCTTACAAAAGTCTTCCAGTTCTTTGAGATTTCTGGGCTGTCTGTCACGCACTGCTCTTTTAAGGTCTATCCATAGATTTTCAATTATGTTGAGGTCAGGAGATTGTGAAGGCCATGGCAAAACCTTCAGTTTACGCCTCTTGATGTAATCCCCCGTGGATTTCGAGGTGTGTTTAGGATCATTATCCATTTGTAGAAGCCACCCTCTCTTTAACTTCAGCTTTTTCACAGATGGCATCAAGTTACCATCCAAAATTTGCTGAAATTTTATTGAATCAATTTTTCCTTCTACGCCAAAGCATGATTGATCCACCCCCATGCTTAACAGTTGGACAGAGGTTATTTTCATTAAATTCTGTGCCCCTTCTTCTCCAAACGTACCTTTGCTCATTCCGGCCAAAAAGTTCAATTTCAACCTCATCGGTCCACAGAACTTGTTTCCAAAATGCATCCGGCTTGTCTATATGTTTATTTGCAAAGTTCAAATGCTGATTTTTGTGGTGAGGACGTAGAAGAGGTTTTCTTCTGATGACTCTTCCATGAAGACCATATTTGTACAAGTATCTCTTTATAGTGGAATAGTGTACTACAACTCCAGTGTCTGCCAGATCTTTCTGGAGGGATCGTGCAGTCAAACGTGGGTTTTGAATTGTTTTTCTCACAATCCTGCGAGCTGTTCTGTCTGATATTTTTCTTGGTCTTCCAGATCTTGCTTTAACTTCCACTGTTCCTGATGACTGCCATTTCTTAATTACATTCCAAACAGAGGATATTGACATCTGAAAATGCTTTGCTATCTTCTTATAGCCTTCTGCAGCTTTGTGAGCGTCAACTATTTTCAGTTTCAGTTTTCTAGACAACTGCTTAGAAGATCAGATGGTGCTGATTGTTGGGGCAAGGTCAGATGAGTCTGGGCATTTAAAACCTTTGACACTGGCAGGTCCCAGCCTTGCAAAGGGGGCAGTGCATGCTATAAATTCTGCAGGGTGCTCAAAATTTTGCAGACACCATTTTTTTGTTTTCTGTAATTTTTAAAGTGTCAATGATGGAAATAAAATCTAACTTTTGTTGACATATTATAAGAATGTCTAATCTGTAATTTGATGCCTTTTGGAGATTTTTCCATCTTTCCTTGGCTTCTTTATGCACATTAATACAATTTTTTACCTGGGGTGCCCAAACTTTCGATCCCCACTGTATGTCTAAGTCACCCTGTGTCTATTAGGAACTTCCCAAGAAGCCCAGTCTGGCCTGCCCAAACCAGACTTCCACAGACTGATCGGCTATGAGAGCACCATGCGCCTTGCCAAGACAAACTTACAAACTATGCGGAACTTTGTCAAGGAAGTTGTTATGATGGATTGACTCTTTGGGACTTGTTACCCAACTAACTCAGGCACAGACCAGTTGGAGGTCTGGTACCTGGTTAGTCTACCTTTGGGGGAAGATATGTGATGGTATTCACTGTCACTGGAGGTGAGGAGTAGATAATTAATGGTTTGAATTGCTTCAGATGGGACAGTAATATTTGTCACCAATATCTACATAGACCATTGCCATGAAGTCTGACTTTTAGATAATGTGTATTCCGTGTGATTGTCTGTGAGAGAGACACACAGACTGCCATTGGCAGACTTCTCTATTGTTTGTGTACAATGTGGATTGTGTCGGTCCCATTGTTAAATGTTAATGACCTCACATTGTTCTGTTCAGATGGCTAGATAATTAGTTTAGGTTAATTTTGTTCCTGTATACACTTTCATCTGCATATGATACTGTAATCAGAGGGGAGAGATTGTGTACACTGTATGGGATTGTGAATGTCATGCCCTGTCGCCAACAAGGTCCTCCTGGGCGGTAACCTTGTGGGGGAAAACTGTATAAAAGAGCAGCTGTACCATTAAAGTTTGAGTTATACTTCACCCTCAATCTAGAGTCCTGTCTCTCATTGGGGGAATATGCTACAAGGGATTGCTATGTCCTTCATACTACCTTGGATAATCACTAAGCTCTTGTAAGAGCTTGTTCCTGTTCCTGCTGCACTCTCTGGAGAAAGAGAGGTTCACCCACTGGAACCTGGAGCCTTGTCAAAGGTCCAGGGTGGGTAGGAGACGGTGAGAGCCCAACCAAGCAGTTTATGGGGTCTGATATGGTTATGGTGTCTGATGGAGTGCTTGGAGCCCTCGGGAAGCACTAGGAGCATCCGTCAACGGGGGTACCAGGACGGGGTGTCGGTTGATCCGTTACACCCAGCAAAGTCAAAATGTGTAGATAAACTGTGTAATATATAGCAGATCTAACACTCTGGTAGGCTGGCATCACATTAGGGGGATGGGTTGAGCTTCAGAAAATGTCTTAGTATTGATGGCCACTACCTCATCTAAGAATATTATTATTGTAGGTGTAACCAGCAAGAAGGGGGATACTACTCTCTTTGATATGTACCCTATAAAAAGTATGTGGAACATTTGGATGATTATTATTATTTTTTTAGATCAAAAAAGAGTTTTATTGAAAAAAAATAAAACACATAACAAAGAAACAATACAAATAAAGCACTGCCAAGACAACCATATACAAATATCAGACATTTGCACATAACTTTGTTACATCATTGTTACTTTAATACATCATTGAATGAACACAATAATAAGAAATGTATAATACCGCGACGGTATATATACCAGAGCAATTACCACGTAGATAGAACCATTCTGGGGTGTGTACCCTACCTTTGGCTTCCACTGTAAAGCTTTTTGCTTACGTTCACTAGTTAGGAGAATCCCGCCTAGCCTACAAGCAGTCTGTCCAGTACTAGTTCTTGCGGACTCATGCCTGGGGTGTCCAACCAAGGACCCCATAAGTTATCAAATTTATGAGGACAGCCTCTATGTTGATAAAGATACTTTTCTAATCCAAGGGTTTCTCCCATACATTGTATTCATTTTTGTGAGAAAGAGGGTCAGTAGACTACCAATACCTTGAGCATCACTCTCCGGGCTTCAAAAAGAGCTCTGGCCACTGGCTCTTGTGTGGGGGGCCAGCATTTGCAAGTCATCCAAAATGCCTAAAAGACACAGTTTAGGTTCAAGTGGTATAGAAATCTAAAACACATTGTTTATAGTGATCAGTAAACCTGCCCAATAGGGATGCAATTTGGGGCATCTCCAGGTTAGTGGATCAGGTCCCCATGGTTCTTTGAACATTTGCCACAAATAGGGGAGTCTAGAATGCCCATTATGTGTAATCTGACTTGGGTGAAATGCGCCCTCAAAAGTAAATACAGTTGCAAAAGCCTCTGTTTCACATTCAGGGAAAATTGGGATACTGCTTGCAGTGCTTCTTTCCATCGATCATCTATAAAAGGGCCTACGTCTCTCTCCCACCTCTAACCCACCCTGATGGGAAACGATGTTAAGAAATCATTAAGTAACATTGCGTAACATCTAGAGATAAATCCTTTTGTAGACACAGTTTCAGCCATCATATTAAAACACTGGTGTTGGAGATTGCTGCCATCCCACCACTGAACTTTGCAATTTCACAGCATGCTTGAGCTGAATATAGTCAAATAGCATGGATCTAGGTAAACGGAAATTGGTACTCAGCTACTCAAATGAGCGTAGGGCTCCATTCTTAAAGATATGGTGGGGCTTGGAACTTGTAATAATTTAGCCAGCTCAAGAAAGTGATTATTGTGCCAGCTAGGGCTGTAGCAGGTGAAGCCATTATAATTATTTTAAAATACTTTTGGGCGTTATCTGTTACACTTTACCCCCTTCATGTTCTTTGTTCCTCTCCTTGTTGTATGAGTTGGTATGTCAAAGAACTGGGGTTGTGTAGAGTGAAGAGCCATAGTGTGGGTGACAGAAAGGCAAAGATTCGAGCAGGGATAGCTAACTTTATCACCTAAGTTGTAATAAACTTCAAATCCCATCATACCCCTGCCTCTGGGAGTCATGAAATAAAGTCTTGAAGTGCCTCAGAGAAATTGTAGTTTCACCACAGTTGGAGTGCCAAGGTTGTCTACCCCTGGTTTAGTGCATATGTATTAGAGAATACCTACTCTACATTTTTTCCAATATATACTGTATACTGAGGACACGGGTGACAGGAAGGTCTTAGGGTGCAGCCTGCAATTTATTTTTTTCATTGATTGACTGACTGTTGCATAGAGGTGGGTGCACATGCATGTCTGTCTACAACGCTGTGCAATATATACTTCACACTCCTTGCACAATACAAATACCATAGTCCATCTCGGGAGTGAGAAAATTAGGGTGGCCACATTTCTACATACAGTGGGACTATGGAGAACAAACATAGCCTCCCCCTACCCAGAAAATTTGGAGAGAAATAGAATACATACTCAAATCAATTTTTTTTTAAACATAGTTTAGTGTCACTTTAACTCAGTACACTGTGCTGTACAATATACTATGTATTTTACTCTGTGCTATATATACTGTACAATATATGTTCCACACCACTTGACTCTATACACTGTGCTGTACAAAATACTATATACTTTACTCTGTGCTAAATATACTGTACAATATATATTCCACATCACTTGACTCTATACACTATGCTGTACAAAATACTATATACTTTACTCTGTGCTATATATATACTGTACAATATATATTCCACACCACTTGACTCTATACACTGTGCTGTACAATATATACTCCACACTGCTGAACTCTATACACTGTGCTGTACAATTTCTATTCCACACCCCTTACCTCTGTACATTACGTTGTGCAACATATATTCCAAAATGTTTACCGCTGTACACTGTGCTGTACAATATATACTCCAAATTATTTAACACTGTATACTGCACTGTACAACATATATATTCCACACTGCTCAACTCTATGCTCTGCTGTACATTAAGTACTCCACTCTGCTAACCTCTGTACCCACTGAACTCTGTACACTGTGCTGTATGTTTTATATTCTATACTGCTCCACTTAGTACACTGTGCTGTACATTAAAACTACCCGGCCCGGACTGGCCATAGCGGACACCGGGCACTTGCCTCTCCAATTTAATTCAGCAGTCGGGCCAAAAGCCTGCTTCTCCTCCTCTTCCTCCCAGAGGCATTTAGAGGCTGCAGGAGAAAAAGAGAGAGATTGATTCTTCTACTGTATATGCAGCCGCATCTCCTATCCAGGCGCACGCATGGTGAGCCACACTCACTTTTCCTCCTCTCCAGATCCCCTCCTTCTTCATTGTCACCTGACCTGTTTTTTCCCCGGTGACGTGTTGGCGCAGTGCGGCACCATTTTTAAATGTAAGGCGCCTTTTGTCCAAAAGGTAAGCAAGACTTCGCCTCCAGTGATGCAGTGCTGCGAGCATGGTACAGGAGATTCTCCTGTACCATGCCCGCAGCACTGCATCTCCTGCACTATGCCTGCAGCCCTGCATCTCCTGTACCATGCCCACAGCCCTGCATCTCATATACCATGTCCACAGCCCTGCATCTCCTTTACCATGTCTGCAGCTCCTGCACCATGCCGGCAACCCTGCATCTCCTGTACTATGCCCACAGCCCTGCATCTCCTGTACCATGTCTGCAGCCCCTGCACCATGCCCACAGCCCCTGCATCTCCTGCACCATGCCCTCAGCCCCTGCACTATGCCCACAGCCCCTGCATCTCCTGCACCATGCCCGCAGCCCCTGCATCTCCTGCACCATGCCCGCAACCCCTGCATCTCCTGCACCATGCCCAGAGCCCCTGCATCCCCTGCGCCATGCCCGCACCCCCTGCATCTGCTGCATCATGTCCGAAGCCCCTGCATCTCCTATACCATGCCCTCAGCCTCTGCATCTCCTGCACCATGTCCGCAGCCCCTACATCTTCTTCACCATGTCCGCAGCCCCTGCATCTCGTGTACCATGTCCGCAGCACCTGCATCTCCAGTACCATGTCCGAAGCCCCTGAATCTCCTGTACCATGTCCACAGCCCCTGCATCTCCTGTACCATGTCCGCAGCCCCTGCATCTCCTGCACCATGCCTGCAGCCCCTGCATCTCCTGTACCATGTGTGCAGCCTCTGACATCTCCTGTACAATGTCCGCAGCCTCTGACATCACCTGTACCATGTCCGCAGCCTCTGAAATCTCCTGTACCATGTCTGCAGCCTCTGACATCTCCTGTACCATGTCCGCAGCCTCTGACATCTCCTGTACCATGTCCGCAGCCCCTGCATCTCCTGTGCCATGTCCGCAGCCTCTGGCATCTCCTGTACCATGTCCTCAGCCCCTGCATCTCCTGTGCCATGTCCGCAGCCTCTGACATCTCCTGTACCATGTCCGCAGCCTCTGACATCTCCTGCACCATGCCCACACAGCCTCTGCATCTCCTGTACCATGGCCACACTTTTATTACCACTTTTAACCCGGAATTATATATATATATATGAAGCCCTATATGCTTTCATATTTGTCTTATCTATATGTAATACACTATTCAAATGTGCTTTAAAATGCATGGTTTTCCCTTTTATGAACAAGAAACTAATAGAGCTATGCTTTTGGGTCGGTATAATAATGCTATCGGGCTGGTATGAAATTATTTCCAGGGCTGAATTTTATTCCCAGTCTGGCCCTGTATGTGTGTGTGTATATACACACACTCACTGTATATATTTATACATCTATTTCACTAACACTTTCTCCAGCTAGTCAGCATGAGGGTGTAAGTATCTGAGCTCCTGTATATCATGAAAGCCAAGGCTTGAAACTGTTGCATCTGGCAAAAGTCAAACAAAATTATTTTTAGGACTTTTATAAGGCTTATAAAATTTTTACCCTTAGGCCATCCACCTCTTAAAAAAAATCGTCCTCCCCAGACCTATACAACATTCACTCCCATCTTCTGTTCACTATCTTGGGTATTGTGAGGTCAAGCTCCATGACCTTGTCAAGGTTAGAAATGATTCTTGGCAATACGCAGAGGTTTGCAGTCATATGACTTAGTTTATTCCGGGTCATGTAATTTTATAAGCAGGGAGATCAAACCGGAATATATAGAGGCAATTGCAACAACACATGGAAGATACCGTTTGGCCTGCTACCATAAAAAAAAAAAAAAAAAGAAGGTTCTATGTTTATTCCTGTTACACAAACACTTCATGCAGTGTGTACACCGTGTATCTGCCATCGATTGGGGAAATTTGGAAACTGATGCCCACTTCGTTTATGCTACTAGATTTCTTGATTAATAGCAGAAAACCATAACCTTAGAGCAAACTTATATAGCAAAAATAATGCGCTGAATTGCAACCCTCTGGAAATATGAAGCTAACACATTTTTTTTTGTTTCCTTTTTTTTATGTTCCTCCCAGCTCCGAGGCTCCAGTCTCACCTAGGGGAGAGTGATGTCATCCCAGCAACAGTGGCCTCCTGGGATATCCTAGGAGCCATCGTTGTCCACAAAGAGGATGGAGGAGGACCCGGCAGCTGCTACTGCATGGCAATGGACAAAAAAAGGCCCTGTACTTTTTTTCTTTTGCAGTGCACCACAACGGACAGAATATGTATTGTGGCATGCTGCAGTGTGGATGGGTTAGCATTTACTGTATTATTACTGTATTATTACAGCACTTACTGTATACTTACTGCATTAAGGTGCCATTCCAAATTAATGGTATCTCCATGAATCACACATAACATCATCATTTCTCTCTGTTGTCTAGTTCCTCTATTATCAGCATCTGACAAGTTTTCCTGACACCAAGGCTGAAAAGGTGACAGGGGAGGGAGCACCAGCTGATTGACAGCCTCAGCTCTGTTCCTGCGTGCTGTATGTAGAGAGGTTGGTCCCTTCCCTCCAATCAGCTCTCGGAGCTCTTGTACAGTGTAATTGCAGCTCCCCACCCCTGCTTTGTGAGTCTTTGAAAAAAAAAAAAGGATGTACAGGACCAATTGCTGCAGATAAATAGGTACAACTTATGTTTCAACCATTCACTGGAACCATCAGTAATAGATGCCTGGCAGGGTATTGATGGCAGTCTCATAATAAGTATTTAAATAGCGTTTCTCATCAATATTCCACAGATACTCAATTCAATTAAATGCTCCACTCCTAAAAAAAAAAAAGTAAAGATAAACAAATTTGTGGTGTAGTACTTAAAGAAAGAAGTTATTAAAATAAAAAATGCATTCAAATAGTTAAAGGCCAATATGCATATCACTAATATTTTGTAAGCAAATCCAAAAACCACCCCGCGATGCCCTGTAGACTCCGCCCTATATGTTTCGTCATTTGGTGACATCATCATAACTCCTCCTGTTAAGGAGCCTATGTTACTCACCATTGGTGTCTCTTTGGTGGGTATTCCTTCAGTTTTTGGTGTCACTTTACGGTTTGAAACTGCTTACTTCTTCCACTTCTATATTTTTCACGATTCGAGATTTCTGATGGACTTTCTCCACATACCTAACTTTTACTGATTAAGTAGACTTTATTTATAATACATTTTTAGTCAAAGATCACATATTTAATACTGCATTAGTGCTGCACCTATATACAAGGTTTTAAGATTTGATGTCAACAGATCGTGCTAGCTGCTCTATTTCTCTGTGAATCTGAGTGCAGGTGTTACTGATAATAATTGTTACCACAGTCCATAGGTGAATAATACTATTGTACTGTGCACTGTGGATACCATATATAAAGTTTATAGGAGGTGCCCTCTGAGACATGAAACTTCCATGGTTTAAAGGTTTAGAAAGACTGCTCTAACTCCAACCTTCTTCTCCAGCCTTGATTTTTACTTCTGCATTTTTTAGGAGTTAACAGAAAAAAGGAATGAAATAATAAGGGGAAAAACATCCATCATTAACAGTGGTTCTTTCTTTGGAAATCGATACAAATTACAATGCAGCTCTAAACTCAAGAAAACATTGCAAACAGAGGTTTTATATTGTCTGGCTGCCTTAGGCCTCATGCACACTGGGCATTTAACCCCTTTGCATCAGATTCTGGTATTTTCATGCGAGCAGAAGGCACAAGAGCACCACCCAGCCCTGCTGCGGCAGCATGTAATACTCTAGTAGGGGCTGAATGTTGCTGCAGCTTGATGGTGCACCAAGTGGTACTAATATTTACAACACTATTATTGGCTCGTTTCCACTGAGCGGTTCGGTTCGGTACGGTACGCTATTTATGCCGTTTCCATTATGAATGGTACCCTAATTCCGAACCGTACCGTACCACTTTTTGGTACCCTTTCGTTGGGGTACCAAGCACATTAGTACCGTACCAACAGGGTGGAGCTACACTCTGCAGAACTTTGATTGGTTTACAGAGAATCGTCTATCACAGCTTTCCTGCTACACCACGCCTATCATGAAAGGGTACTATGGCAGTGAAAACGCAATGTGTACCGTTCCGAACCGTACCGTACTGAACCGAACCGTACCGTACCACTCAGTGGAAACAAAGCAGTGTCCAAGGACGAATGACCAGTAGGCCAATTGCATCCTGTTTTTTTTTTTTTACTACCCTTAGTAAGTGTGCATTGGTATGGGAAAGTAGCTGGGAGAACTTTGTATATGCATTTTGTATTGAGTGATTGTTTTACATTATTACATACAAAGTTCTAAGTGTTCAGAAGACTGGTGTTCACTGGTTACTAATACTGTTGTGAGTTCACAGATCGGACCATACTTTGATCAATGTGTCTAGTAATCACCAGCTCAACAATTATTCATTCATTACATCTCCAGTTTAAGTATAATAATTACAGTGTGCGGTTCCTCAATGTTATCATTCATGGTGGATGACTGAAGGACTTTGGAAGTCAATATTTCACCATTTTAACTTCTGTCTTCCATATGTTAATTAAGAAATATTATCAGCTTGGTTTTGCTCAGTGGTAGGGCCTGTATGCCCTTGGGCAATGTAGTTCAGAAACCAGAGCAGTGTTCACATGCCTTCCAAGTGATCCTTCACGTCTCTGAAGCCTATAACACTGAGCATGGAGAAGTGGGGACACCTCTCTTTCTCCTTTCCTTAGGCGCTCTATCATTGCCTTGAACTGCAGAGTAAGTATCTTAATTAGATTCAGATGCAGCTCATTAACTTTTTACCCAGCCCCCCTTTCACGGAGATTTCTATAGAGATTAAATCAATGGTTTGGTTAGGAACGCAGGTTTTATGACATATAGTTAAGAGCCATTGACGCGGTGTCCTCTAGAGAAGAAAGAGGCATTGCTAGATGTAATGTTTTAGAGATAGATGCATTATGTCTGTGTATATGGTTGGTATGTGTGTATGTGTATGAATATATAGATATATAGCTATATATATTTTATATCTAGTGATGCCTATTTTTGCTCACATATACATAAATATATACTGTGGGTTAATTATGCCAAAGGGGCAGAGCTTGTCATAATTAGGAGTGGCCCGTTCATTATCTTCAAATAGAGGATTCAGGTTTGATTGAAACAGAAGTCCAATTTAATGTCTCCCGAAATATAATTTAGAAACATTTGGATATACGTACACGGGATAATTTTTGCTAGAAGAGGTCCCCGTGGTAAAGCTGCAGGTTTAGTTTGCTTCCCTTAAGCCCAACTCAAGGCTAAATTTTTTTGTAAATGTCCCCTGCAGGTGTAAAAAAGAAAAAGCTGCTCAGGCTGCAATACTTACCTTCAAGCTGTAACTGTCCCCCAAAGTGCTCTCTTTTCACCACAAGATGTCCTCAGATTCTGGGTAGAATCATACCAAATAAAACCAAAAGACAAACTGTGGGTGCAGGATGTTCTTGGGTCGAAGGGACATTAGCACTGAACCCAGTGACGGGACAAGGTCATCTAGAGTCCAGGGCGAACATGTGAAACTGCGCCCCCCCCCCTCCAAGATGTATGAGCATTATATGTCAGCAAAAATCCCAACCTTGAGAAATCCACACCTCTGCACAAATCTTTTCTCCCCACCCCCCTCCCAGCTCAAATCCTCTTTCTCCCCAAATCCCCCCACATATATCAACCCCCCCAAAAAATCACTCCTCCTAGCACAAATCCTTTACCTCTCAAACTTCCCCTGCCAGTACACATCCTCTCTCTCCCACTCCAAATCCCCCCTCCCAGCACAAAGTTGCCCCATCCACCCTCCTAACACAAATCCCCCCTCCCACAAATTTCCCCTCCTAGCACAAATACCCATTAATCATATCTACCAGTACAACCCCTCCCAAAATAAAGATTCCCCTCCTTGCAAAATCCCCCCCCCTTCCACCATATCACCTCTACTAGCACAAACTTCACACATCCCCCCTTCTAGCCCTTATAGAACAGATCCTTTCCTCTAATCCCCCGTCCTGACGCAGATCACCCTAACTCCTAGCACCGCCCCAAATTTCTCCTCCTAAAACAATTTATGCCCACTGCCGCCCGCCACATTCCCCCTCCCAACACAAATCCCCTCCCCTCTAATCTCCTCATGGTACCCACTCCCTCTCATGATACCACAGTGCCCAGGGCAACCGCCCCCCTGCCCACCCCTTGTCCCGGCCCTGACTGCACCCAGGATCCACTATGTATTCATTCAGAGAGCTCTCTGCATCATTGAGGACTACCCACTTCCAGGTGAAGACTGAAAAGTATGAGAATCCTGTGACATCATGTACCTGCCCTGAAGAAATTGGTAAATGATAAGTATAAAAAAAAGTAAATTTAATACTGCTGAGGGTACCTTTAAAGAGGCTGGTGGCAGAGAGATTAACATGGAGTTTGGCTTTAACATATACTGTACAGGTGTGCTTTAAAGGCAGTCAAGAGTGGTCAATTATAATAATCCGCATATACAGTATACTATTAATATAATATAGGAGCATCAGGGAGAGCTGTGCATGCTGTTATTCACTTGCATTCTTTTCATGTCAGAGTAGAAAGGTTAGATTAGTGTTAGACATAGGTGTGCACAGCGTATTGCATGAGAGTGTGCACTAGGGATCGACCAATATTGTTTTTTTATTGCCGATACCGATATTTTGGTCATCGCGTATCGGTATGGGCCGATATTTTCGTACATTTAAAAAAAAATGTTTTTTTTTTTTTTTTTATTTGACAGGTACTCTTGTGGAGGGATCTGGGGGTCTAAAAGACCCCAAACCCCTCCTCTGCACTTAAAAGCATTCAAAATGCCAAGTTTGGCTGTTTTTAATCCTGTCATTTTTTTGAATGCAGTTTTGATCTGGTCTTCGGTGGCTGTGCTGGTTGGTTGCCTGGGTCTCCCGGTGGGATGGGAGACCCGGGCGAGCCATGGAAGGCGGCGGGAGGGGGGACGTCCCATCCCGCTCCTTGTAATGAATGCAGAACAGCTTCTCAGCTGCATTGGTAGTCATTACAATTCAGCCGGCCGTCGGCTATGGACACCGGTACCGGGGTGATGCCTCTAGCTGCAGGCATTACTCCGGTACAAGCACTTTCTGAAATATTGGCAATATCAGTCACCTTGGTGGCCGATTCTGATATATCGGGGAAAGTGCATATCGCTCCTCGATATATCATCTTTGCCGATAATTGGTCGATCTCTAGTGTGTACCCCAAAGCTCAAAAACACATGCCCTTCTCCGCAGCCTCAGCTGCACTGAACAGTGAATGAATTTGTGGTCTGTGCTGAGTGGCTTCCTGTTCATAGTTTACTATGCTTCAGTTGTGAATGAACACAGTGATGACCATAAGGTCCCCATGGAGGCTGACCTGCCTTTTGCCTGAGAACACAGCAATTAAAATTGACAATTAAAGCCTTTTATATTGGTCCTGTAATCCAGGACGGTCCTACAGCCTGAGACTCCTGCCCTAACATTGAGAAAATTTAGGAATCTTTTACAACAGTCCAAGAGTAGGTATTCAGATTACATTTCCCCTAGGTGACTGGTTCTCTTTAACATTGATTCAGTATGTTTGTTACATTTCGTGCACTCAATTGAATTACATAAATAAAATCAAATTCTGGAAATTCTGAAGTCAGCGTGCCATGAAACCCTTCAAGAGTCTGCGCAGTTACAGGAGAAGCCATTTCTCTACCACCAGCGAAGACACATGAAGGATTTAAGAAAGTTTCAAAACAGTGTGCTTAAGATGCCACTTAATGTATTTAACAGGATTTAACCTAAAAATACAACTTAAGACTAGAGCATTTTTTTCTAGGTTAACTGCCTGATTTAGACGGCTTCATTAAATGTTCAATGACAGAAAACCAGGTGGCAGTTGACACACTAAACCAGTCTAAGCAGGTCACAGTCTGTCTTGGTGTTAGTCATTTGCCTTGGGTCAGGAAGTAGAAGTAGGTCATGACTTGTTTTCTCCGACCATACGACTAGTTCTTGTGTCTCGTTTGTTGACATGCCTTTGTAGTCTTAAACTGGGGCACCCAAATTTACTCTCCTGCCACAAACTGGGGAGATGAAACTGCTAATAAGATGAGACACACGGCATACTTTCATGGTGGTTGTGACTGGAGAGGGCTGCTTGGTTTTAAAAAAATGTAAAAATAGAAATGATAGATTACAATGAATTTGCCTTCAATAAGGGAATCCAGTCCAGAAAAGTACATTTTTCCCACCAGTTTACTTAAATCTTTTAGCCACCTGCCGAATATACTGTAGGTGGGTGGCAGGTACAGGCATGGTTATGGTCATGTACTGTAACTGGCCTTCTTCTGGGTTTGGAGCATGCATGCATGCACCCCCTGCTAACCTGTGTTCTAATTGGACACAGTACAATTTTTATAGCAGATTCCAGCCAATGATTTTGGCTGAAAACTTTGTACATAAGAACAGTGATCTGAATGTTCCTTCTCCCTGAAAAGCAGGGAGAAATGGCAGCCAGATTAGTAGGTACAAATCAGCACACATTACACTTGTTAGGCACACAGTCAACCCCTTGATTGCAACCCCTAGATGGTAAGCCCTTGCAAGCCAGACTCATTAGTACAATGTCAGTATACAGTAATATCACTGCATTAGTGTTACTAGCAACATCAGTGCCAGTTAGGGACCCTCCCAGCCAGTGTCTGATAGCACCAGATTTTCCGCCACCCTATTACAGTTACACTATAAGTCTCTGATTACCATCATTACAGTATAGCATCTATAGCTGCTTAAAATCCAGTATATATACTATAGTTTGTAGATGCTATAACTTTACCGAAGACTTGTAACACAATACATTTTAGCCTAAATTTATGAAGAAATTTGTTTTTTAAATTTTTTTTAATAGAAATTGTTTTATAACAGAAAGTAGAAAATATTATTTTTTTCTTTTTTAGTTGGTGTAGCCTGGTCGCAAGGCTAGTGCTGTTCAGACTGTTGTACTGTTATTAAAGTTTTACAAAGTATAGACCTGTGAATTATGGGAGATGTAGTTCTGGGAGGAGCAAGGACCATGGACTGTCTATGTGATTGGACTCTTCTCCCAGGGAGCAGTGTGACTCGCGGAGCCTGCTGGGAGTGTCTTTATAAAGGGGGGCGGAACCAATTCTCGCTCTCTTGCCTCGAGGACAGCGCACTGTGAGGAGGGATTGAGCTGCTGCGGAGTGCAGAAGGGTAGGCCGGAGGCCTAGCAGAGGACACCAGAGTCGGAGTTAGAGGTGTGTGTGGAAGGATCTCGGTAGCGTGACCAAGTGGAAGGACCGTGAGTGTCGCTAAGGAGAGCAGGACGTTGCTGGAGTGGACTGTGGAACGGAACCTGTCACATTGGGTGAGAGATATCCAACTTGAAGTACTTACTACATTCCTAGACTCAGTCAAGGGGGACTGCAGAGCTGTTTAGCAGAAGGTCATATTAATTCTAACGGTCGCCACAGGACACCGTAGTTTCGCATAGTGCGTGGTAGATCAGAAGGCCTTGCCCCTCCCTCCCAGTGCTAGATTGACTGCAGTGCTAACTGTGGAGTATCAGAACCTATTTTCTTCTTTCCCTGTCTGGATTACAATTACTGATTATTACCGTGGGGATTACAGTTAATTAATCACCTTTACTGTGGATTACAAATACTTTCTTTGGATTGGCTGAGGACACCCCTTGCCGGCGAAGACTAGTGGGGCCTCACTCATCCAGGAGACTCTTGCAATCTAGTGTAAAGGGGGCCCCCGATATTATACAGAGTGCACTCTGATAGTTAGCTTGGTGCATACATATTAGAACTGCTAAGAAGTTATTAAGGGTAGAGTTATTCTTTAAACACTGTCAAACATTGATTATATGTTAGGATTGTTCTTTTGATCCTGAGTGCTGAATCCTGTTCAGTTATAGGTTGGGGATTCAGGATCCAATTTTTCATAAATGTTCTTGTATTGATTCCATTCGGTCACACTACAGAGATCTTTCCACACACACCTCTAACTCCGACTCCGGTGTCCTCTGCTAGGCCTTCAGTCTACCCTTCTGCACTCCGCAGCAGCTCTATCCCTCCTCACAGTGCGCTGTCCTCGAGGCAAGAGAGCGAAGATTGGTTCCGCCCCCCTTTATAAAGACACTCCCAGCAGGCTCCGCGAGTCACACTGCTCCCTGGGAGAAGAGTCCAATCACATAGACAGTCCATGGTCCTTGCTCCTCCCAGAACTACATCTCCCATAATTCACAGGTCCATACTTTGTAAAACTTTAATAACAGAACAACAGTATTGATTGGTACTGTTTGTGCATTTTTCTAAACTCAAACTAAAGATTAGTAAACCTGCACACTTTTGTAGCTTTCAAGCATTTACAATGACAGAACCTATAGTGTCAAGTGGGTTGGACAACGTTCAGGGCAATCGAGGTGAGGAGGATGTGTTCACACTTAGCCACTCCCCAGGGGGCAGGGCTACATTTATATATATATATATATATATAAAAAAATAATATATATATATATATATAAATCCAGAAGTGATTAAATACCACCAAAAAGAAAGTTCTATTTGTGTGAAAATTTTTTATAAAATTGACTTTGCGTACAGTGTTGCATGGCCAGTTAAAGTAGCGTAGTGCTGAATTAGCAAAAAATGCCCTGGTTATGAAGGGGGAGATCAAGTGGTTAGTTCACTGTGAAACTAGTTCATGGTCCTGCTGGTGTCCCTCAAGCTACAAGGTGAAAGTTCTTACAGCATTGTCTGGCCTACAGCTACTTTTCTTTGTGGTCTCTGCCCTGCCTCTTTGAAACATGCTTAAAATTTGAGCACACTCTACATCTTTATCTCTACATCTAAGCTTGGTATTAAATTCTGCTCCAGGAGCCAAAGAAAATACCCAGCACAAAAGATGAACTCTGGTATTGTAAAAAACAAATACCCATGCAGTGGGGCTATCAGTCCTGCATTGTACGTGGAGGAGCCAAGCATGCGACACCAGCTGATACAATCCTTATAGACATGGCAGCACTGGACTGTTCACATGGAGGAGGAAGCCTACTGGAGCCAGGAATGTGGTACGTTTTACTATTTCTAGTACCCCTAGTAGACCTAACAAGCATTTAACCGTTGCAGTTTTGGGCCTCCACTGCAAGGGAATTCTTTTAGCCCATAGTTCAAATTTGAATCAGAAGTTTGTGACAGCAGTGGACCAGTCATTGTTTCTTCACCATTCACCAGTATCAAGGGAAAAAACAACTACTAATCATCGTTCCTTTTTGAGATCTAATGCATTTCCAAGTGAGAAGCATCTTCTCCCCTACTGTTTACTGTGGGGGACCCCTCTGCAGCCCCTCCCCCAAATGGAGGAGAGCAAGACAACCTCCAGCAGGCCTTCCTTGTCCTCAGCTCCTCCAGTCGGCAAGATCGACCAGTAAACTGGAACTTGACTCTCCTTTCTCTTTTTTAGTGGTCTGCACTGATGAAATATTTTTACCTACATTTGTAGACAAAGCAGACTGCATGCTGACTTCAGTAGAGCATTTTTTTTACTAGTTTTTACATTAATAATCACATGACACAAGGTGCAAAGCTTTTACAGAAGGGCGTAAATCTTTCAGCAAGTTTCATGCTGCCCCGGCCAGGAGGATTACAATTATGTTTCCTGGGCCTTTCATGGCGGGCTTTCATGGGTCTGACCCCTGGCCCTTTGCTGTATACAAAAGGGACAGGAGTCCGATCCGGGGGTGCGCATTGTATAAGACATGTTACCATTGTCGTAGTCTGTCCATCTAGCCTATTGCCATCTAGCCTATTGCCGAATCCAGAACACCTTTGGTACAGTGTACTATACCACGGAGATCCACACATCGGCCGAAAATACCAATTATGGAGATCCACCATAATGGACTCTATCCTGTGTAGCTATGCTGTGGCAGCTACAAAGTCTGAGTTAGGGAGTAGGGATGTTAGGAAAAGACTGTTCACTTTGTTTTGTATGCTAAGATTTTTCAGTAAAGCCTTTTAACCTTTACCTTGCCTGGTGTGAAGTTATTAAAAAGGTGTAATGCCAGTAACCGGCACACATTGTTCAGAGTTGTATCAGTTGGGACACGCTGGGGTATGAAGACAGAGGTGCAAGAGTTAATACAGAGTGAAGACACAAGTGGTTACCAAGGGTAATGAGGGTCGTAAGCATGTACATGTGGCAGGTGGGATAGCCACTTGCAGAAGGGGTTGTTGTCAGCATTCTCTCTGTGAGCGGTTCATCTCCCATAGCAATGGGAGCAGATCAGCACTGCAGAGGTCCTCAGTCTGTGCACAGGTACGGAAGAGAAAGAGCTAAGTGAGTGCGCGTATGCAGTCTGCGCTAGGCGCACAGTGGGACCCTATTCTAATACTGGGAGTGAGGTAGCGGAGATACACTGGACAGGTGGAGAGGCTCTGTGTGTCCCTCCTAAAATGCAACAGTGACATCAATGGTGTATATTACCATAAAGAGCGTCAACTAGAACTCATTCGTCTCTTCAAGTAAAGCTACCCCATGTGTAAGGAAGTGACCCTGCTCAAGGTGCCCAGCGTAACCCAGAAGAACCTAAACCGATAGGGTTAACACTGACAGGTAGGATTTTTTTTTTTGACAGATGCGACCCTATTGGTTTCTTCTATAATAAATGCTTCTCACTGCCTGTGTCAGTGATAATGTACAATGAGCCACGCATTCACAGCTCAGCGCATATTTACTGTACCGCTCTGTCCCATGATGGTGGGACTCCCATGCGCAGTCAAGTGGTCAAAGAGTCTGAACCCAGAAGGAAGACCAGGAGAAGATGGAAGCGTGAGAGCCAAGAATGCTGACACCACATTGCTGGAGGGGATCGCTTGCCACTTAAGTCCGCCATAATATGCTAATATGCACACATAGTAGTACATTAAGGTATAAAGCATAAGACATTCTTTAAACTTTTCTTTACAGGTTTATTTCCGCTTTAAGTAAGCAATTTTTTTGTGAATCTGTTGTTAAGTTTCTTACCTTAAGATTATTAGAGTCACAGCACTTCCTATTTCAAGCTGACAACACTAAACAATTGCCTCCCAATTAGCAGCAGCCTTGTTAGCCTGCTATATGATTCTTCAGTTAGCCATTGGTCTGCCTGTCTGGTTTGCAGGAGACATGCTCAGTCCTAATAAGTAGCCCATTGGCCAACTTAAAGGAGATGTACAACCAAAGCTTGTTTGGCTGTATATCTCCTATGGATCACAGGAGTGAAGTTCATTCTGCACTCCTGTGATCCATTTTCAGCAGACAGCGGGCTGAAGTCCGCTCTCTGCTGACGTCACAGAAGTCGGTCCAGGCACTGCCTCATCTAGGGTTACCACCTCATCCCTTTAAACCAGGACACATATTAATTATACAGGTTCTGTGGCTGATTAAGGTGGTAATTAAACTCACTTAGTGCCTTACGTGCATTATATTAGCCTCAGAACCTGTGTAATTAATATGTGTCCTGGATTAAAGGGATGAGGTGGCAACGCGACCATGGAGTCGGGATCCGCCATGTGCCTGGACTGACACCCGGCTCAGCCTCTCGGCCGGCCGCTTCTTGCCCCCTCCACAGCCCAGCGCTCAAATGAGTGAGGAGGGGGCAGAGCAGATAGGCTACAGGTCCTGACTGACAGGCAGCAGCTCTCTGCTCGGGGAGCTGTCAGAACAAAGCGATTGGCGGTGTTCAGCATTCGGTTTTCAGTGCAGAGGCGCCGGGAGACAGATGCAGCATCGGACCAATGCTGCATCCACCTCGGTAAGTATGAATGAGGGAAAAAACCAAACCCTATCCTTTTCTTTTAAGGAGTGAACATGGCAGGTTGACAATGTTGCTGATAATTATATGACAGCAGTTTAGCATTGTCAGCCTCCAACAGGAAAAGCTGTTACTGATCTTAAACAGATTCACAAAAAAATATTTGCTTAAAAAAATAGTGTAATTAGGCATGATGACAAACCTATCTAACCACTTCAATACTGGGCACTTTTAACCCCTTCCTGCCTAGAACAATTTTCAGCTTTCAGCACTGTCACACTTTGAATGACAATTGCGCAGTCATGCAATGCTGTGCCCAAATTCAATTTTTATCATTTTTTTTCTCACACAAATAAGCTTTCTTTTGGTGGTATTTAATCACCACTGGGTTTTTTATTGTTTACTAAAAAAAAAAAAAAAAATTATGAAAAAAAATAAATAATTTTTTGTCTGTAAATTTTGTAAATAAGTACTTTTTCTCCTTCACTTATGTGCGCTAATGAAGCAGCACTGATGGGCACTTATAGTCTGCACTGATGGGTACTGATGAAGCAGAACTAAAGGGCACTGGTGAGGTGGCACTAATATGCCAAACTGATGGGCACTGTTAGGTGGCACTGATGGGCAGCATTGGTGGGTGGCACTGATGGGTTGCAATAATGGGCACTGATGGGCAGCACAGATAAGTGGGCATTGACCGGCATTAGTAATGGGCACTGATTGGGGTCACTGATGAGCACTAATTGGTGTCACTGATGGGCATTGATTGGTGTAACTGATATGCACTGTTTGGTGTCATTGATGGGCACTGCTCTGGCTTTACTGTAATCAGGGCACTGATGATCAGTGCCCTGATTACTTGTCCTGGACTCCCCTTCGAGGAGGAGCCGCTGATCGGCTCTGCTCGCCACACACTCTGACAGTGTGAGACGAGGAGCGCCAATAAACGGCACTTCCGCATTTCCATGTGACCAGCTGTGATTGGACACAACCGATCACATGGGCAAAGAGCAGCATCATTGGCTGTTTACCAAGATCGGGGTCTTCCCGTATCCCCGAGGGCGCGCGAGAGCGGCTGTTCTGGGGCGATGTCAATGACTTCATCCAAGAACGAGAGCTGCACCACTCTACCATCATTTGATGGTGGGCGGGCAGCAAGTGGTTAAAGGATAAGTTCCCCTTTCCTAACATGTTACATGTTACACCGATATTCAGGGTATAACATGTGACATGTTACAAACGGACTGGCCCTTGCACCCCCCATTCCCCGATCTGACAGCTAGCGGGGATCTTCTCTCTTTGTGGTAATTACTTCTCTCTTCCAGTCAGATTGTATCTGCTTACCTGTACCGGATGTGCAGGCACCCAGATACACTGACAGATCTGCAGGAGACTTGCATGGCACCAGCTTTCTGCTGATTGCTGGTGCAATGCTTTTCAGGCTCCAGAAACCCAAAAAAATAATAAATGCACATTTTTTTACCTGCAAAAAAATGTGCATTTATTCTTTTTTGTTACAAGGTGAACTTATCCTTTAAAAATAGATTTTGGGTTTACATACACTTTACAATATAGTGCTTTTGCACGCACAATGTTGCCACACTTTTACACACACACACATACCGTGAGGGAAAAAAGTATTTGTCAGTGGGCAAATGTACAAAATCATCAGGGGATCAAAGAAATGATCAGACTATAATTTTAATCGTAGGTTTATTTTAACAGTGAGAGACAGAATAACAACAAAAATATCCAGAAAAACACATTTCAAAAAAGTTAGCAATTGATTTGCATTTTTAATGACTGAAATAAGTATTTGACCCCTTCACAAAACATGACTTAGTACTTGGTGGCAAAACCCTTGTTGGCTTTTACAGAGGTCAGACATTTCTTGTAGTTGGCCACCAGGTTTGCACACATCTCAGGAGGGACTTTGTCCCACTCCTCTTTACAGATCCTCTCCAAGTCATTAGGGATTCGAGGCTGATGTTTGGTAACTCGAACCTTCAGCTCCCTCCACATATTTTCATTGGGATTAAGGTCTGGAGACTAGCTAGGCCACTCCAGGACCTTAATGTGCTTCTTTTTGAGCCACTCCTTTGTTGCCTTTGTGGTGTGTTTTAGGTTATTGTCATGCTGGAATACCCATCCATGACCCATTTTCAATGCCCTGGCTGAGGGAAGGAGGTTCTTTACCCAAGATTTGACGGTACATGGCCCTATCCATTTTCCCTTTGATGCTGTGAAGTTGTCCTGTCCCCTTAGCAGAAAAACACCCCCAAAGCATATTGTTTCGACCTCCATGTTTGACGATGGGGATGGTGTTCTTGGGGTCATAGGCAGCATTCCTCCTCCTCCAAATATGTCGAGTTGAGTTGATGCCAAAGAGCACGATTTTGTTCTCAATTGCCCACAACACTTTCACCCAGTTTTCCTCTGAATCATTCAAATATTCATAAGCAAACTTTAGACAGGCTTGTACATGTGCTTTCTTGAGCAGGGGGACCTTGCGGACGCTGCAGGATTTCAGTCCTTCATGGCGTAGTGTGTTACCATTTGTTTTCTTGGTGACTATGGTCCCAGCTGCCTTGAGATCATTAACAAGATTCTCCCATGTAGTTCTGGGCTGATTCCTCACCGTTCTCATGATTATTGAAACTCCACGAGGTGAGATCCTACATGGAGCCCCAGACAGAGGGAGATTGACAGTTATTTTGTGTTTCTTACATTTGTGAATAATCGCACCAACTGTTGCAACCCTCTCACCAAGCTGTTGGAGATGGTCTTGTAGTCCATTCCAGTCTTGTGTAGGTCTACACTCTAATCCTGACATCTTTGGACAGCTCTTTGGTCTTGGCCATGGTGGAGGGATTGGAATCTGATTGATTAATTGCTTCTGTGGACAGGTGTCTTTTATACACGTAACAAGCTGAGATTAGGAGCACTCCCTTTAAGAGAGTTCTCTTAATCTCAGCTTGTTACCTGTATAGAAGACCCCTGGTAGCCAGAAATCTTGCTGATTGATAGGGGATGAAATACTTTTTTTCACTCAATAAAATGCAAATCAATTTATAACTTTTTTGAAATGCGTTTTTCTGGATATTTTTGTTGTTATTCTGTCTCTCACTGTTAAAATAAACCTACCAATAACTTTATAGACTGGTAATTTCTTTGTCAGTGTGAAACGTACAAAATCAGCAGGAGATCAAATACTTTTTTCCCTCATTATACATTTTATATTGTGTATGATATAAATTTAATTCTGCATATTTTCCTTATTTGGATGATCATGGCCATTTGAAATAGGCTCATATTACAATGAATAGATTGCATTTGCCTCATGTTCCAAGATGCTGGGGAGTCATTTGGAATCTATTCTCTAGTTTTGGATAAGAATATGCATAAGTCGTGACCTGTGAAATAGTCTCTGTGTTATATACTGCATAGCACTTTTTAATGGTGGTGCATCTCCATCATACTGCACAGATCTGTGTAGGGTGACAGTCTGTTCCTCTCCACTGGGTGACTTTTTTCTCACTTTACCTTCAGTCTTAATTACATTTTATTAAGTTGATCATGGATGGTATAAATGCAACTGTGCAGAGTTGTTTTATTTTTGTACTTGTTATGCAGTTGTTTTAAATTGCACTTTAATTGCTTTTTGTTATCACTAAATTGGGGTCAATGTCATTGGCTGTTGCAATTAATCAACAATTAATTACAGTCGATTAGAGTTAACGCATGTGCAGTATCCGTAAATGAGAACTTAATGGCAACTTGTATTTTTTCATTTTCCAATTCCCTGCGAATATCTTAGTGATGCGGATAAGTTAATTGACAGTGACCATGTCCTTCCTTGCTTTGGCCTAATATTTGGAGTAACTTTAACGTGTTTCTCAAACCAAAAACAAAAATTTGGATGTGCATAGTATATTATTTCTAATGTATGTTAATATTATGGTCTCACCTCCTGCAATATCTCTTTGCAATTACTTGTCCTCCTGCCAGTTTCCAGTTGTGCATTAGACTTCTGGTGAAGAACCAACACTTTCAGGCTGCCATTGAAGTTGCTGTCTACCATTGAACTTGTGAGCTTTGTGAGCTCTCTGCTGTGGTGCTGTCCATTGTGCTGCCGCACAGGTGAGCAAGCCTCAACAGTGAAGGTCCATTCCTAGAGCCCAGACCCTCTGATATTTGGGAGCTGGAGAGGGCTGTAACTCTTTTGCACTGCTGTTCACGCAGTAGGTCACTTCCCGCCATGATGTCAGCCTCTGAAACTCCATGCCCACAAGCCAGAGAGAAAGGAGGATTAGAGGTCTCGTGATCACAAAAAATTAATTATAAAGGTAAAAAAAAAAAAAAAAATGTATAAAGGTATAAGGCAGAGGTAGCCAACCTTTGAGAGGTGGAAATCTACCTGAACAACATGAAAGAGATCAAAGATCACCAAGGTTTTAATGACATGAGGAAAACTTTGAAAAATATAATAAAACAAATGTCACTGTGAAAATTTTAACTTTGTCTACCTTAGAAGTTAGCTTCAATGAGAAACTGCAATTAACTTTCATTCACAATTTTATTCATATTTGAAGAGTATTTAGTCACCCCACAAGTCTGATACAGGAGTCCATCATGAAGGCAGAATAACTGGTACTGCGGGTTGACTTGTTCAACTAGTTTCAGGCCCGACTTTAGGACAATGTACAGATTTAAGTAGAATGGAAGAGTACTGTACAAACATCAGAAAGTTGTATTGCAGTGTACAGCGGTCAGCAGTAAGTAGGACAGAGTACAGAAGTCAGGTCAGTTTGTAGGGCAGATTATAGGGGTCAGCAGTGCAGAGGGCAGGATCAGTTGGGCAATAGATGGTGTCAGTAGAGCAGTGGACAGCATCAGTAGAGCAGAGGATGGTGTCAGAAGGGCAGTGAATGTTGTCAGTCAGTAGGGCAGTGGATGGTGTCAGGTCAGTGGATGGTGTCAGTAGGGCAGTTGACAGTATCAGTAGGGCAGTGGCAGTGTTAGTAGTGTAGTGGATGGTGTCCACATGGCAGTGGACTCCCTAACAGACAGTAAACCGGCTGCGAAGTTAACCTACTCGGGACTTCGATGTTCATAGACCCCTGAACCAAGGGCATTGTATTGTGGCAGTGGGAACCTTGACTAAAGAGCAGTGTCCAGAAGGAACAGAGGCACTAGCTGAGCTTGCATAGTAGAGCAGGGACATACTACTCTTTGTTCTCCTGGCATACTGATCCCGGCTGGCCCTCCTCTCTCCTCCATCCCATGTAATGTCACACACAAGAACATGGGATGGACGTGAGAGAAGGATTGCCCAGGATCAGCTCAGAATACTAGGTTGTTACTTCCCTGCACAGCTCTGCATGTGGGAGGAGCAGTTCAGGGGTTTCCAAGGAAGGGGCGTGATTTACCCATCACTTGCCCGTGATCTATAGATTGCCAACCCCTGGTATAAGGTATAAAATGTAAAGATATTTACCAACTAATATTTTTATGCATTGACTCAAAAGACTGACATATCAATGCTAGAGGTGCTATTGAGCCATTTGCTATAGGTAGCCTTTCCACATAGTTTAACTTATGTGAACAGATCCCAGTTCTTTCAATTTCTTTTTGCCAGAAGAAAAACATTATTAGGAGTTTACAGAGGCAGTTTATAGAAGTTTAAAGGGAAAGCATTTCATACTTTCAGCTAGCACCCATTTTGAATTATTACTTCCATTTCCTATGCCATGCAAAACAATATGTTAAAATGGAGCCAACACTTTTTTGGGGGAGAAGAATAGGATCCCCTGTCAGTATCCAGTGCTGGTGGTAGATATGGACACCTGTTTTGGTGGTAGCTAAGAGGGGTTTGAGCTTGTTTTCTATGTGCCCCTGTGGTGACTGGTGTTGATCAAGTGCAGAAAGCCACCAGTCAATGCATATAGTGTGAATGGGCGCTTCGGGACACACTTTATTATTTTATCTGTGAAACCTTATAGTGTAGGGACCAGCAGGTTATCTGATTGGACTGGGATTAGATAGTGATGTCACTGCCCACATCTCCACCTTGTACAATCAGAGAACAACGTGCATTCATTGAGAAAATTACAAGGGGTTCTGTAAATGGTGCCCATACAAGGCAAATGTTCTCCTGTAGTTACTATGCAGTATGGCATGGGACCTGGAAGACAGTGGCAATCTGTAATGTTCTGGTACCTCTGGTACCCTTATTTCCACATTTCTCTCTTAATATTGCGTCCCATCTTGCTATCTAAATGGGACGCATACACCTTTAAGGGCAATGACATCATCGCCGAGCGCCGCTATGAGCGGCTATTTCAATCGCCGGCTTTCTCTCACTCATTGCTCGTTCAAACCGCATGTTCACCGCACCTTCTCTTGTGAAGCTGGAGCTGCTGGCTATTCCCTTTGCCTGAACTGAACCAGAACCTCGCTGCCGATCCGTATCTCGCTACTGGATCACCTCTCACTACTGAACTTTGTTACTACTACCTATCTAGTGATAAGTACCCCACAGGGGATTCCTTACTAACCTGCACTTCTACTGTCATCTACTGCATATACCAGGACTATCTCTATCTAAGCTATTTCCTATCATCTGCATAGACTGTTAGCTCTTGGGACTACCATCAACTATCCTTGCACTAGGTTACTCTGTCTTGTATACTCCATCTGCTGTCCCCTACCATCTGCACTATACTTGGCATTAGAACCTATCTGCTTACTACCATCACCTAAACACTCTCCTAATACTACTCCTAGGTGCTCACCATACTATAGCCTGTCTCTCACCTATATACTATCACATATTCTATCCCTCCATTAACATCAGATTGAGTGTATGTATATTGCATAAACAGGCTGTGCACAGTGATGAAGTCCTGAGAGTTGGATATGTTTGTTCAACAGAATCTCTACACGACTACTGAGTGTGACAATTCTGCAGCTGCAAATCCATCCACTAACAAAAACGCATGAGCGTTACACAATCACTGTAGTAGTAGCGCTAACTACAGTACTACAGTGATTCTCCTCTTCCACAGCAGTCCCACAGGTATAGGCATATGTATAATTATATAGGTCCAAGTTGGACCAATGTAACTATGCAATAAAATCCATACCTGGAATTTAGCTTTAGGGATTTTTAAGCTACAATATATGAAATAGTTGTTTTGGGGTTTAATACCGCTTTAGTGTTGTTCTAAAGGCAAAAGTTTTTTACCTTAATGCATTCTCTGCATTAAGGTAAGAAACCTTCCCCCATTAAACACTTACCTCTACTGATTCAGTGCTGTGGCCATCTACAACTCTTCTCTCTCCTCTCCCTTCCCTCAGAAGCTTCAGTGAGAGCAGCGGAAGCCGCTGGCTCCTGCTGCTGTCAGTCAAATCCCTATGGATGCACGCCTGGCTCAGGAGCATGCCTGCATATGCTGCCGACTGCTGTGGGGGCATTCAGAGAAGAGGGGGAGCAGAGATTGTTGGCAGGGGACTCCAGAAGCGGAGGTAAATGGACGCCCTGTGCAATACCATTACAGGTAAGGATACCATATTAGTTATTTTTAGAAAAAAAAAAATTAAAAAACATCCTATTTAATCACTTTACATTCTCCTAGGCATGTATAGAGTTTACTGAGTGTATATACAACTTTAAACCCCTAACCCATAAAATGTTTAGCAATCATGACAATCCCTGAGGGGGTGGCCTAACTGTTCAGAGCCTGCCAAGCTCAGGTACCAGCTGTAGAGCACACCGATATAATTCAGGCTCAGTCTGAGGGTGTCTTTTTGAAGATTTATTGCAATACTTGATCACAGGCAGGTAGGGGGATGGGGGTGCAGGATACTTAAAAGCACATGTAGATATTAGAGGACAGATTCTCAAGCAAAGTCCCTAAGTAGCAGCCTTAAGTATTGCTGAAGGTAAAGGGGACATCTAGCTAGTCTGAGACTCTGTAAAAGCAGTCACATTCCTTGTAACATCCTTGCATCTAGCCCTCAAAGCACAAGCACACCAGGAGCTCTAGGCAAAATGTCCCCCTCACAATGTCTAGAGACAGCTCCCAACCAGCTTCCCTTTGACGCTCTTCAGTGCAAGGTTTCCCTCATCAGCCCAGCTTCCACAGGTGTTGTTTTCTAGCAAGCCCATTCAGAGGCGTAACTAGAACCCTAAGGGCCCTGGTGCAAGAAACCATGAAGGGCCCCCTGGACCCCTGGCTGGGGCCCTTCCCTTCAAGCCTGGGGCTCTTCCCACTTATCCTGGGGCCCTTTACTCTTATTGCGGGGCCCTTTATTATGGTCCTGCAGCGGGAACCTTTCACAAGTTCTGCACTCTCCCCCTTCCTGCCATCTTTGGGGACTCCCCATGGTGGTGGAATGCCAGGGCCCTGTCGCAAGTGTGACCTTTGAGATCCTGGAAGTTCACCCACTGGTGTCAGTAGTTTTTATTTTTTGGTATTTTAATTGTATTATTTTTTTATCATTTGAAAATTTTATACTTTTTACAATGTCACTGACTATGACTCATTCAGTGACATTCAGAAAAGGAAGGAGCTGGTAAGTTACATATTTACCAACCCCTTCCTGGTTCTCTATTGTGTCACATCTCCTACAGCAGCCAGCAGGAAAGGGAAGGGAGCACAGTAGGGGGGGCAGCACAGTAGGGGGGGGGGGGACCAGGGGAGCACACAGGGGCCCAGAGACAGCAGAACACAAGTGAACTGGATAGGAGGAGTGGCTGGGGCAGCTACAGGAGGAAAAAGGAAGACAGTGATTTCTCTACATGCAAATCCCGGCGCCCCTCCTATTCAGGTGTACAGGAGAGCCGCACAGGCCCCCTGGAGCATGGGGACCGGTTGCAATTGCAACCCCTGTAGTTACGCCCCAGAGTCCATTTAAGTCTAGGTTTCTCCAAGGCCAAGCACATGCTGAGTCGTAACAGTATTTCTGCAACTGTAACACACTGACTGCATCCGGGGAGGGAGAACGCAAGGCGAGAGATCGCAGAACAGGCACTCCAAAAACATTTATCTTCTCCCCAGCCGCTCCTTCTGGGTGAGTCTTACAGGGATTGGCTAGGGTCAGATACAGTAAATATTTATAACCCAGTGGTTACCCTCCTACACTATTTCTAGAAGCTTCTTCCAAAGGTAGGCAGGAGCAATTACCTACCTGGCTTAGGGATAGACCTAACAGTACAGCAAAGCCAAAATTTAAATGTATGCAGCCTTGGCCAGGGTACTAAACATTTATCTATGTTCAGAGACTTAATATGGAAATCAGGATCATTGGAGTGAAAGGCTGTATTCACACCTGAGCAGAGTGACTTTAAGGCATTGTTATTTGAGAGTTTTTGTGAAGCGCCAGCCCCTAGAGGGCCGCTGGAATTTGGGTACCTCTACTCCTGCACAGCCAGGCAACACTCATTTTCAACTCTCATTCAGAGAAAAGGAATCCTTCCATGGGCTTGTTTTTGTTGTTTTATTTGGGGAAAGCAACTTGGATAGGGTATAGAGATTATGGGATGCCCAATTTGACTAGAAGAACAACGATAAGGACAACTTCCTTCTCTATGCATACAAAAAAAGTGAACAAATCCATGACTGCATTCCCTCTGGAAGGAGCAACAGTCTTTCTGGACTTGGCAAAAGAAATCCCCCTTCTAGGAGCTCTGTGTCACCTTTGTGGATTTTCAGCTAATGTCCGAAACTTGCACAGGAGCGCTATGTCCCTTCTCTTGAAAAATACCAGCCCACCTGCCTGCTTAATGAAATGTCCCAGGACAAGGGATTGGGTACTAGCTTGTTAGCACTGTTTCGGAAACGCTTGGTGGTTATTGCATCTGCAATCCTTTTTTACCCTGGAGTGTAGAGGTACTCCCACTGTCCCTGGAAATCCTGCTGCTTTCAGAAAACTGCTGTTCTTGCCTCCTGCTGTCCAGGCCCTCCCATGTAAGCCAGGGTGTTTCCTAGAAGAGACTGTTGGATAGTGGAGATTCCTCTTTCCTTCTTCCTTCCTTTCTTCCTCAGCTCCCAGTCTTGAGGCAGAGCCCCCCCCCCCCTTAGCACCCGAGTCCCCTCCCAGGCCACACATCACAGCTCCACAATATTTATGGCCTAACCCAGTCATCCTGCTAGGCCTCTTGCCTGGGTATTGGGCAGATTTCCACAACTATACAGATCAGGAGCTCCTAGACTCCACCCACTAGCTTCTAGAAACTTCTCCAGGCTTCTAGAACCAGGGGGAGGTACCGGAGGCCTGACCTACAGAGCCCTCCAGCCTTACCTACAGTAACCCAGACCAATTACCCAGACTCACCCAGACTACATTGAGTCAGAATAAATTTTCCTACTTTAGACTGCACACTAAAGGGTGCTATATTTGTTTAGTCAATAGAAAACACTAGGGGGAGGAGAGGTGGAGGAGATTAAAAGTGGAGAGCTGCTGTTTGAGCAGAAAACATGCAACAAAACACTTGTAAAATGCTCATGTTGCACATTTTCAGGCGTTCCCAATAAAGTATATGGGCCAAATCTGTCTTCAATCTGCCTAAAATAAGTTCATATATTTTTTTGTGTAAAAGGCGCTTCGCTTCGGGCAACAGAATGGTCAAGTGTGAACAGGGGCCATTGAAATTAATGGAATTTGGCTTGTTGAGTGTTTTAGAGGTTCAAGCAGAAAATCGCTTAGGTGTGAACGGGGGCCTAAGGACAGCCATACATGGATTGAAATTTGGCTGGTTCAGCAGCATGTATGGGCAGGCCAGTTGTACATGTGTGGATAGGGAAATTGGGTCTTTATTTTTTCCAGTAGAAGGAAAAGAATGAATAATGTATGGCCAGCTTTATATTTAACCTGCTGGTTGAAGGAAAAAAGATAGGCAGCTTTATATTATGACACAAGCTCACAAATTGTCACTATAAATGCAGGCATTTGTTAGGAGAAATGTCACATAGTAACTTTTGAGATGTCTCACTGATGGTGTCGTAAGAGGAACGCTGTTACCAAACCAGTTTGGGTAATGCTCGTTTGTAATGTATCCTGTATTGAATTGTATTGTAACTGTACTGTCTGCGCTCATGTTGTAAAGCGCTGTGCAAACTGTTGGCGCTATATAAATCCTGTATAATAATAATATTAATAC
This sequence comes from Pelophylax lessonae, assembly GCF_965119305.1. NCBI lineage: Eukaryota > Metazoa > Chordata > Amphibia > Anura > Ranidae > Pelophylax > Pelophylax lessonae. The sequence continues at coordinate 76,069,166 of NC_138769.1, read as the reverse complement.
TAATAATATAAGGTAGCAAAGGACACTGACTAAAGCCCTCTTATGTGATGACAGAGCTCTACGTTCTGTAAACTATTTTCTACTTTAGATAAAACGTTTACACCCAACCAACACAAAGTGGCCCCCATAGCCCCAGCGTGTGCGTGCTCTAGAATCAAGGGGCAAGGTTTACAAATTACACAAACACGGTGGCTTTGGGAATTGGTGATCTCAGACCATTTGCAACCTTAATGAGTTAATGAGCCATAAAGACTTAGCTTTGCTTTGCAAACACAGTACATTATCTTAATGAGACGACAAGAAGGTGACAGTTCTCGCACAAGGATTTACAAGAAGGTGATAAAATCAATACAGCTGATGCTTACAGTCAATCAGAGACTGTCATCAGCACCTCACTGATACATAGCAAGCCAGTACAGGACATATAACGGCACTTCTCGGCAAAGAATTTCACAACCGATGATGGTTTATGTATTTTAATAAAAGACAATCTCTATTAAAATGTAATGGGGAAAAAAGGAACATGCATAAGTGTGCGAAATTTTCTCATTTGCATTGTCTCTAGCATAACAGCTAAATTTGAAATCAGGCTGACAGTGGACGTTTGTTTACTGGTTGCTGAAACAAAGGGGCAGAGCAGGGGTTATAGATATAAATCATATCTGATATGAGTTGCGTTGCGTGAGACAGGCGTTCAAGTAGCAAGTTTAAACAGATTTCAGGAGAGAATCCTCCGAAAAATAAACCACAGGGAGCAGTACCGAGACAGGCTCAGTTAGCGCCCATGGCAGGGATGCAGAACTGCATCCCCTCTTCTGCTCCTACTACATGCCGTAAAATGAGTGTACTGCCGTGCACCCATTTGCTGCCCCCTTGCTCCAGCTATAAATGGTTGCCATGGAGTGTTCACTACACATTTGGCTACTTGCTTGCTTTCTAGCAAATAAAAGGTAGTTGCATATGCACAATGTTTTTTTCATGTCAGCTGTGGGCATATGGGGTTGAGACTGAGCAAGTTAGAGCATAGCGTGACTTCAGTAGCTGTCAGAGCAGACATGAATCTGTGGCCTGGTGGTTGCTAGGAACTGATCCTGAGATTGCGTGCAGAGAAGCGGCGCTCTCCCAACTGCTGTGCCCTGGGCGGCTCCCTTCCTGCCCACCCCTTGTCCTGGCCCTGGCAGGGAGGAAATCCTCAGGTTCTAGCCTCTACTGTATGTAGTGTATCTACAGTGATGGTACCAAGGACAGCCTGCACAAAAATACTTTTGGTGAGGGAAGAAAGGAGAGTGCCTCTGAGTGCAAGTTAAAATTTAATGCAGAGATAAAAACATAGTAACTCACATCACAGTAATAGGTATAGCATCTGTCCGGGTCGTCAGCAGCTCCGTGATGAAAAGGCGGTGATCCGCAGGGTCCAGGGGAGCCTTGGGAGCAGACAGTCGTGCCGGCTGACTGTGTGTTTCTGGGCGGACAGAAGACTGCGAGGCGGAGGCTGAGTGGCATCTGACATCAGGACCGAAGGAAGGGCAAGATGGCGTTTACCAAAAATACTTTTGGTAAACACTAGCATTATAATTGTTTTCACATTTCAGTTTGTAGTGCACAGAAAAAAATCAGCAACCCCTTGCAATAACTTCATAGAGAAGGAACCCAGGAATTCCAGAGGTAGAAAACATTGTGCTTTAACCTGGGAGAGATCAAGGAAGATGATGGCTGGTAGCAGTTTGGAAGGACTGATACTCTAATATGCAACATCAGGTAACAAGTCCCTATTACTGAACTGATAATGCTGTCTAGGAATTACCTCTATAGTAAAAAAGAAATTCAATTAAATCGAATCTATTCAGAATAATCAAGTTTTTTATTGTTCTTCTGTACAGGGGTGCAACCCTTTTGGCTTGATTACACAAGCTTTGCTCTCTGAAGAGCGATCCATGGTGCATCACTTTTTAGAGGACATTTCTTAGTCAATGTCACCCCCTCACCTCCTGTTTTAATCCCTAAAATCCCACAACACTGCTGGAAGCAGTTGTGGCATGGCCCTCCACTTGAATTGGTCACATTCGGTGGGTGGAACTGCCTGTTGAACACAACAGTAGTGATAACTTTTGCAAAGCCACAATGCAAACCATCATAGCCACAGCATGTGTATACCCCTGTACTGTATAGTTTTCTTTGCATCTTAGTTGGGAACCATTGGGGCAGGAGCTGTTCAAACACAACTCAACCAAATGTTTTTGCTACTCCCTCCCTCCAACCGCAAGTGTAAATTAAGCCTTTGTCATATGATTCTGTGTTCTGCAATTTGCCTACCATGATGCAATGTCTATGGATGAGGCTTCAGTGGGCTCATGAAGTGGTGACTGCCAGGCTGCATTCTTACCTTTTTCTATTCAGTGGCTGTTAGAAAAGGCTGGTATATCGTTTTAACTTTTTTAATCATTTTTTAATCGAAAGTAGCTAAATTTGCCTTAAAATTTCTATAGATTTGGCAAACATTAAAGTGTTATTAAACTCAGTGAAGGAAAAAATTCATATAGCAGCATACCTAATAACATTCTTGGTTTGCTGACCCCTTTTTTGTTCAGTCTGTCATTCCAGGAAATGAGCCATCCAAATGTTGGTATGCTTCATTTCTGCCTTTTCAGTGGCTACACTGACTTGCAGGGTCACCCTGGAGCCACTCGTATGTGCATGTTCTAGGGCAGGAGGTGCTCTGACTCAGGATGCACATAAGACCTGTATACTAAGTTACTCCCCTGCTCCCCCTACAAGGGTGTTTGACAGCACCTCCATCCTATGGGATTTCTATAGATAATGGAAGTAAGAGTGGATTATACTATTAAAAAACAATTTGAATGCATTATTCTATATGCATTTTTAGTAACAATTGGTTTGCATAATGCATACTTCCTAACCAGAAGTTCATGGAAGTGTCACAGAGAGGGAAACAGCAAAGAGAACTTCAGAACAACAAAAGTATGTCTTTAGGTAGACCTGGCCCCTAATCCTAATATCTTAAAGAAAAAAAAAAGATCACAACAAACTCAGTACTATCATGCTGATATTATTATAGATGCAAACTTGAAATTTTCTTCCGTCAAAGTTCATAATGTTAAGCAATTTGTGTCAAGCAAGAAAACTTTAGAACCATATGGGCATCCTTGATAGAAAACACTAACTCAGTTGTGCAATATAAAATAATTATACCATCAACCTGAGACCCCCACCATAGCCCCATCACTCTGGGACTTCTTCAGGTACTAGCCTCCCTTTTTCCTGCCCCCGAAACCCCACCTTCTTTCTCTTTCTCTCTTCCCCCCTCCTCGTCTCCTCCCCACTCCATTTTCCTCCCTTTTGCAACCCCTCCCACCCTCACATATTCTTTATTTCCCGTATTCACTTTCCCACAACGTACTCTCATGTTCTTTACATCCTTAACATGCAAATCATTTTAGCCTCAACCCTTTTACCCTTGTCCATGGAACCACCATCTAACCCATATCACCCTCGCCACTCTTGCCCTTCACAATGGTAGCACCATATTACCCACATCACCCTCACCATTTTTTGCCCTTAAAAATGGTACAACCATATAACCTATATCACCCTTACCATTCTTACCCTTAACAGTTGTATCACTATATAACCAATATCACTTTCACCTTTCTTACCCTTAACAATGGTATCACAATACAACCCATATCACCTTGACCATTCTTAACTCTAATAGTGCTACCACCATACAACCAATACCACCTTTGCCATTCTTACCCTTAACAGTGGTATCATCATATAAACCATAGCACCTTCACCATTCTTACCCTTAACAGTGGTATCACCATATAACCTACAGTATGTCATCTTCACCTTTCTTACCCTTAACAATGGCACCGCCATTTAACCCATACCACCTTCACCTTTCTTACCCTTAACAGGGATATCACCATATAACCCATATCACCTTTACCATTCTTTCCCTGAACAATACATTTTACCACTATTAATAACAGCATCTTATACTGATTTCCACAATGTTAGGTTATTTGTTTTTTTTTTTTCATATAAGCAATTTATGTTATAAAAATTTGTATGAAAACGTTGTACTGAAACTTTCACATCTTGAGCTAACACACTGTTCTTAAAAATGTCATAGTTAATGAAAAATGAATTGTTCTATTATTGTGCCCCTTTCCCCCAGGCTGCCCAAAAATCTTTCCTGCAAATGACACATGCCTATTGCAAGCTTTCACTGCGGCCGAGTCGCTGCCTTATATATTGGCCATGTAAAAGTTAGATAAACAGAAAGCTTATATCAGCAGATCACAATATGTGACACGGCGAATAGCGTGCCAACAGCTCACTTTAATATTTTTGGTCTTAGCAGATTTACCTCTTTAAAGGCCAGCGGTGTAATTATTCTATAAAATAAGAGCGGTGTGAGAAGCTGCTGAACAGATATATCCTTTCCGATGTATAGATATGAATCTGAAGCAGCTAGGGGCATCCATTTAGGTAATGTAACCTTGAAGAAAGCAGATGCCGCAAAGAGACAAGAATATATATAGATTGTTCAAAATAATTTGAAGGTTACAAGTGTACAGCAAAACTGGAGCTGGAAAAAGTTTTTTTTCGTGTAAAAGTGGAGGACAACATGTGACAAACTTAATGTTGTAGCCGTTGCTGCAAACGTCCATATGGTGTGAATCAGATTCCCTGACTTGATCCAAGATGAACATAAAAAATGTTAAAAAATCAATTAATAATAAAAAAAAAATTACACATGCAACCCCCAGATCCCAATGTGCATCCTAGAAGCACTGTGTCGTTCAGCCCTGGTAAGGGCTTTTTGAGTAAATATCTGGAATTGCACTTTTTTAAAAAAAAAGAATCTTGAACAAATTATAAGAAATATATATATATATATATATATAATATTTTTGCTTATTTAAGAGAACCTGAACTCAAAAAAATAAGATTTCTCTTAAAGGTCTATAGGGGTACATTACATACACCTAAGGATTACCGTGAAAAATCTATTTATTTACATAAATAGCAGTGCACTTCTCGGTATGTGATTGCGTCGTTGTCCTGTTTCTACAGTCTCATAGCTATTTATCTGTAGTGTAAGACCTATGGCACAACTACCTCTGACTGCTAGTCCCAGGAGATGCTCAGAGTGAGATTTGAAGAAGTTACTACTGTGCTGCTCATTGTTCCCCTTACTGGGGACTCTGATATGGGGAAGTTAAGCAGAGTTTAGTTTTTCTTTAAGACCTATGATATAAAAGAACAGGAATCTATTAAAATATTTATTGTTTTGCAGAAGATGCTCAGTTTATTTGTAGTATAAATGGTATAGAATATATTGTGCATTAATCAGGCTTATCACAGTGATTTTTGGGTGGCTGGCAGCATCTTGTCCCATAATTCTGAACAGTCTAGCATTATGCACTAAGATGTACGGAAGACAAAGCTGAGCACTCATGGACTGTAATTTTCCAGGCTCAGGCTGAGAGATGTAGCTACCTACACAAAATGAGTGCTGTTATAAAAGCGAAATATATTTTTTTGTTTTTAAGTACTGTGCTATTTAATACCTATTTTTCTGCCTATGAATATTATAGTGTAATTATATGTGTTAATATATGTATACACACAGTATATATATATATATATATATATATATATATATATATATATATATTTATATCTATATCTATCTATCTATATAGATAGATAGATAGATAGATAGATAGATAGATAGATAGATAGATAGATAGATAGATAGATAGATAGATAGATAGATAGATAGATAGATAGATAGATAGATAGATAGATAGATAGATAGATAGATATAGATATATATATATATATATATATATAAAATATGTATTAAATACATAAGTGACATTCACAGTTAAACTCCAGGCAAGCAGCTTAACACAATAATAAATACATATAAGGGGCTATTTTACCTGCCAAAAAATTGTATTTATGGACATTCAGTCCTGCCAGACAGTACAGCCAAGTTGCTGACCAAGCTTTTCTCCACTGAAACTTAAGGCTTGTACACACTAAAGAGAATTCCAAAGGATTTTCGTACGATTTTCGTATAGTGTGTACACAACTTTCCACAGCAGATTCTGAATTTTCGTACGAAAATTCTCGAGGGGACAAGCTCCAAAATGTTTCTCGTACGGAAAAAAACAAACAATTTTCGTTTAATGTGTACAAAAAAAAAGGCCTTCGTCGTACGAAAATTTTCGTACGAATTTTCGTTCATCGGTTCCGACTTGTTGTGAAAGTTCGCCTGATTTTCTTATAGTGTGTACTCCACTTTAGGGATGGGAACAGCAGAATGCTCTCTCACACCTGATTGGCTCCTAGACCTGCACTTTCCTTCTCAGACTTTAAACTTTACAGAGCATATCAGGAGATAGACAAAAAGTCAAATTCAGGCACCTACAGTGTATAGACTAAACTTTTTTTTAGATTTGGATAGTAGAGAGAATAAAACCTCTGTCAGATTTTTTTTTTTTTGATATCTGTGACCTGTTAGAGAGATTCACCCTCTATTTTTCCTATTTACTATTATCAGTAAAACAAAAGAAATTCACAAATTTTGGGTTTACGCCCCTAAAAGTAGGGGTACTTTCATACGTGCGATCCAATCAGGTCCGCCTGTCAGTTTTTCAGGTGGACCTGATTGGATAGTCCATGCATTCCTAATGGACTGGCAGGTGTAAACTGACTTCTGTCCATTTACACCAACCTACCTCTGAGTCTGATCAGGGCCAGTTAAAAAAATGGAGGAGGGCTGTTCCCCTTTTTGTTTGGGCAGAATGGATTGGAGGCAGCCGGGTGTAAACAGACAGCAAGGTTAGTTTACATTTGGCCGCCTATAGAGCAGAGTGGAGTCTTTCTGCATCTGCTCTGCATAAACTAAGGCTGGCCATACACTATACAATTTTCTTATTCAATTTCCTTTAGATTTACCTTAAACTATGTAGTGCAAGGGCCTGCCTGACTGCATACAAATTGAAAGTGTTTAGGTTTGACCCTATATTACATGGTTTTGGTAAATCTAAAGGAAAGTTGAACAAGAAAATTGTATAGTGTATGTCCAGCCTAAGGGAACACAGATTTATCACCTGCTCATTCTTCTCCGATCTGCAGGGGATTAGTGGACAGATCTCCTGCTGATTAGGGATGATTGAACTTTTGAAAAGTTCGGTTCGACCAGAACACCCGAACTTCCCAAAAGTTCGGCCCGGATTTCAGAACCCCATTGAAATCAATGGCACCCGAACTTCGGTAATCAAAAAACACAATTTTAAAGCCCTAAAACCCAATAAATGCCCCTAAAAAGTGCCTCGGGTTCTGGGTCATGCCCCAGGGACTATTAATCACACAAAAAAATTTCTTAAAAATTGTCATTTTTGATAGAGAGCCAATTATTGAAAAAATTTTTTAAAAAAAATGAGATTTTTTGATTTTGACTTTGGATTTAGTGTCTGGGGGGGTCTAAAAAGTGTACCTGTGAGGTTTCAGCTCTGTAGGCTGTCCAGAACCAGAAAAAAAAGGTTGTTTGTATTAAAATTAATATAGAACAGGGATATGGCTCCGCTATTTTCACACCTTGCCGGTTTAGTAGCAAGCGTTTTTTTGAGCATTTTTTGGGGGTTATTGGATGCAGGCATAAACCCCTATACAGAAGTTCAGATGTTTTGCCTGCCTCCAAAGAACCCAAAAAAATGCCCAAAAAAAACACAGGCAAAACATCTGAACTTGTTTATAGGGGTATATATACACACACACTTATATGTATTTTACACTTACACATATATAGGTGTGATAGGAGCGGAGCCATATTGGTGTTAATTATTTCATTAGCGCAAGTATAGTGTTCTGCTACTTTCCCACCTATATATGTGTATGGGTATATATACATATAAGTGTGTGTGTATATATACCCCTATACAGAAGTTCAGATGTTTTGCCTGCCTCCAAAAAAATGCGCAAAAAAAACGCCTGCGCCAAAAAAAAAACGCCCAGGTGTGTTATTGCAGGCATTTTTTTTGGGCATTTTTTGGGGTCTTTGGAGGCAGACATGACATCTGGACTTCTGTATAGGGGTATATATACACACCTACAAATATATAGGTGTGAAAGTAGCAGAACACTATACTTGCGCTAATGAAATAATTAACACCAATATGTCTCCGCTCCTATCACACCTATATATGTGTACGTGTAAAATACATATAAGTGTGTGTGTGTGTGTATATACCCCTATACAGAAGTTCAGATGTTTTGCATGCCTCCAAAGACCCCAAAAAAATGCCCAAAAAAAACCCTGCAATAACACACCTGGGTGTTTTTTTTTTTTTTGGCGCTTTTTTGGGCATTTTTTTGGGGTCTTTGGAGGCATGCAAAACATCTGAACTTCTGTATAGGAGTATATATACACACACACTGTCCTGTCCCATTGCATTTTGGTCGGTTCTGGTTGCCGAATTCCGAACTTTTTCAGCAAAAAGTTCGGAATTCGGCCGAACTTCGAACAGCCAATGTTCGGGTTGAACCGATGGTCGAACCGAACCATTCGATCATCCCTACTGCTGATCAGAAGGCGCCAAAGTGAATGGGGCCTTATAGAGAGAATATGTTCCAATGGGTACACTAGTTCAGATGAACCTGGTGACAACTGGGATTCCATAAATTTGGAAGGATTTCCTCTCATTCTAGAAAAAAAAAAGACAGGGATTAAAACACTGCCTTACTCTTAAAAAAACACTTAACTTTGAGAGAGCAAATTTTCCAAGGATGAGGGCTGCTCTCCAAAACTTAGACTGGGAGGGAATATTGGCATCGATGAACAAAGAACAGAAATAGGACTTCTTCAAAAAGACTGTATGTGAACTCACTGCAAAGTATTTTCCCATGGGCAATACGTTTAAAAGACTAAACACATATCCCAGCACATGGAATATGGGATTAAGTAAATATAGGAAGGAGGTATAGGTGGCGCTGCCTAAAACATGTGTGTAATCCTCATAAGTGAGAGAATATGCCAATAAAATAATAAAGGGTGCTGTCCCTTTAAACAATTCATACAATAAAGCATAGGTGATATATTACAAACGTAATCCAATAGTGGTCAAATCTAAAAAACTCCAACGCACTGTATCATATAAATCCAATAATATAAAAATCGCTCTCAGTGCAAAATAACATGAAATAAAATGCAATAAACAAAACAAAATCACATGAATATATAAGTAAATGTCATAATCCAAAAATTCATAAATACTTGTAGTATAAAACATTTTAATCCTCACCAGAGGATTAAACCCCCTGCAGGGGGGAACAAGAGTGGATTCACCTTTGTATTTCACCACTAAAGACTGTAGTTGCACTTTTTGCACTTATCACTTTATTATACTTTAAGAACTTATGAATTTTTGGATTATGAGATTTACTTATATATTCATGTCATTCTTTCTGTGTATTGCAGTTTTTTGCACGTTTTTTGCACTGAGCACGCATTTTATATTGATGGACTTACAGTATATGATATAGTACATTGGAGTTTTTTAGATTTGACCACTATTGGATTATGTTTGTAATATATCACTTATGCTTTAATGTATGAATTGGACAGCACCCTTTATTATTTTATTGGCATATTCTCTCACTTATGAGTATTACACACAAGCTTTAGGCAACGCCACGTATACCTCCTTCCTATATTTAGGAAACAGTTTTTGACAAGTCCTTTATTAAAAAAATAGTGTCCCTAAAAGTTAATCCATCCTCAATCACAATGCCCACCGGACCCAAAAATTAGAAAAAATAAAAAACGCTTTAGCCTCTTGGGAGGCATCTCACCATCTGCCAGATCTGCGCTTTGACAGTTCTTATATAGGGAAGGGGTGAGGCCACCCGGCTACATCACCCGGTGGCACTGCCCCCTTTTGATGTCACACAACGTCATGGTGTTCCCCTTAAAAGCCATACCAGGCCCAAAAGGTCCCCCAAGCAGTTTTTCTCTCTCTATCTCTCTCTCTCTATTTTTTTAATTTAAATTTTTTTTTACAATTATATTTTCAAATTCATCTGTTAGCAGGGAAGCCTATTGACTGTGCGCTCGGCAGGCAAACATCCCACTAAGTACCGAGAAAGTTCAAATGTTAGGCGAGTAACTGAATGGGCGATGTTCATGCCAAACTTATGCTCGGCCCAAACCATTCGCCCATCCCTAGTGGTGCCTGAACACTGTAACCCCTCACAGGACTCATAGGACTATGGGGTATGGTGTTTTCTTTTTTATTCTGCCCATTTGCCTAGCTCCCTCTGATGTTATGGAAAGCTCAAGTGGTTTCCCAAAGGCAGAAGGATCCAAGGAAAACTTAACAACGCCAGAACATCATGAGCAGTCCTGGCTAATAAATTGAAGGACACTATTAGGCAGAATGCTAAAAGATAAATTTGCCTCTTAGCTCCCCCATTAGGCAGAGGAGCAAATTACACTAACCTTACTATGTACATCCTAGCACCTATCTAGGAGAGTGCTACATCTCTATACCTGCTTTGGGCCAGGTAATGCAAAGCATTAATATGCCAAACAGGGAACTAGCATTTGTAAAAGGACAGGTCAGCCTACATAATCCTTTCACAGGTGTACATTACCTACCTTCCCCACTGTACCAAAACATGATTTTTGGCTGGTGTTTGGCTTTAATTGGACTCCCAGTTTAAGCGAGTTGTCGGTTCTGAATAGGGGGAAGTGGCAGAGTGCTTGTGGACTGTTATCCAATTTTCACTGTAACGTGTCATTATAAGTTATGTAGAGTCCTCAAATACAGTATGTTGACTACTATGATGAAAGAGACTCTTTAAGAGCCAACCAATCACCGACTTATAGTCACCTTCCCCACACACTTCCCTGCTGTTCGGTTGCCCCAGTAGAGATGCCACAAAATACTCCTGGGTATGAGGGAGTATGTGACCTTCTCCCAAGATGCAGAGATGAGGCCTAGTGGCCAATTGCCAGATCTAAACCCTGTAATGTGGGGGGAACCATAAATTCATCAACCTTGTTGTGTAAGCTCTGGAGCTTGGAAAAGTTAAGCATAAGTGGGTCAGGGGTAGACTTTAAAAAAGAACTCTAGGTATTGACTTTTTTACATGGTTAAATATTGGAACACTATATCTATGCCTACCATACCAGTGGGGTCCCTCTAGAAGCTGGAAATTCCTGTAGTAGGCTCCCCTGCTCTAGTGAACTCCACTTGCTTCAAGGTCCCCTGCCAAGCGGCTGCCCTGCTGCACTGTGAACAACGGAGGTCAGCTGTTGGGCATTGGTGCCATTCAGAGAACACTTTGCATTTTTTCATTAAAAGCATAGCATCCTCTGAATAGAGGAGATGGAGAGCATGACATCACCACCCTGCCTCTCCACCTTGTCCAATCAGAGAAAGCTTTGCATTCATTGAGAAAATGCAAAGTCTTCCCTGAATGGCACCCATGCCCACCAGTCAACCTCCACTGTTCACAATGCAGCAGGGCAGCCACATGACATGGGACATCATTAGAGTAGTCACAGTTATAGTATATATATTGGTTCAAGCTGTATCTATGTGAAAATATCCATACCTGGAACTCTTCTTTAAATTACATACTCAACAAGAAAGTGTCCTTGGAAATCGTTTTAAATGGTGACTTCTATGAATGTTGAGGATGCTAGAAAGGCAGAGTAATGTGAAGCTGTTCCTTGTACAGCCTGGGAAAATGTTCACCTGTGTGTGCTTATTCCATTACCAATGAATGACCTTGACTGCTGTTCCTTATGTACTTGCCATAGACTAGATGCATACACAGCACTGCCCAATTCATTACTGAACCGCTCGGACATCCCAATATAGCAGGTGATGACGCAAGAAATAACTTGTTCATATGTATCGGGTTTTTCACTGAATGGCTTTAAATAGTTCACAGTATGTAAGTCAATGTCATATTATCAATGTCCCATCCCCTTTACGGGCACGGTATGTTTTCACTGCACCCACTATTTTTACATACACTAGCGGCATGGACAGTGCAATGGCACAAACTGAAATGTAAGTTGGCTCATAAAGGTGGAGTATTTTTTTCGTACCCGCAAATGGTATTAAAACTTCCCATGTCTTATTTTAGATTTCCCTTGCTCCAGCTAAGCTGTCTCTTCTTGTAAGTGAAAGTCATCACTTGGCCACTTGTCAATGTGCTGTTGTCCAAGGTTTGGTAAATGGCTGTCAGGTAACTGAGACAATGCATGGGCAGCCAGAACAACCTATCATTAGGCAATGCAGGCTTTTTAAAAAATGCAGTGGCAATTGCTGTAGCATATGAAGACTAAGATTGCATATATAACTGAACTCTGGAATAAGTAACTATTGTCTAAACACAGTAGGCATGTGTACTCTTACTTTAATTACATCCCGCCTGGCTTATAGCAAAATGACGGCTGGCGGGGGCTCTCCCGTTCTGACTGGACATCATATGAAATCCTTCAAAACAAGCCACTCGCGCACGCCACAGAAAGAACGCAGCGCGGTGTTTGGTAGGGCAGTGTTTCACTCCCACACACCCTATCTCCAATCATGGTAAAGAGCCTATGACATAGGCTCTTTATCATGTGATCAGCTGTTTTCAATCACAGCCGATCACAGCAGAACTAGAAAGTGCCAGTTATCGGCATTCCTCTATTGACGCTGATATGGCTTGAGTAGAGGAGAGCCGATATGTGGCTCTCTAGACAGGGGGGATCTGCACTGATAATCAATGATGCCCACCAGTGATGCCCACTAGTGCCCACCAGTGATGCCAATAAGTGCCCATCAGTGATGCCTTTCAGTGCCCACCAGTGATGCCCACTAGTGCTCACCAGTGATGCCAATAAGTGCCCATCAGTGATGCCTTTCAGTGCCCATTACTGATGGCAGTCAGTGCCCCCTCATCAGTGCCACCTATCAAGGCAATCTATCAGTTCCAATCAATGCCACCCATCAGTGTCCATCTTTGAAAATCAGTGCCGCCCATCAGTGCTTATCAGTGCTGCATATCAGTGTTGCCTATCGGTGCTGCATATCAGTGCCACCTATCAGTGCCCATCAGTGCTGCATATTCATGCCTTCTCATCAGTGCTGCCTATCAGTGCCAACTCATCAGTGCCCATCATTACAGCCTCATCAGTGCACATCAGTGAAGGAGAAAACCTACCTATTTACAAAATTTTATAAGAGAAACAAAGAAAAAACATTTTTTTTTCAACATTTTCTGTTTTTTAATTTATTTAGCAAAAAATAAAAAAATCCCGCAGTCATTAAATACCATCAAAAGAAAGCTCTATCTGTCTAAAAAAAAATGATAAAAATTTTATTTGGGAACAGCATCGCATGACCGCTCAATTGTCATTCAAAGTGTGAGAGCGCTGAAAGCTGAAAATTGGCCTGGGCAGGAAGGGGGTGAAAGTGCCCGGTATTGAAGTGGTTAATCTTGGTGTAATTTGGGTATTTCTTCCAGATCTGTTCTGTAATCCAGTGTGAAAAGCTTCCTGTAATAAAGACCTGTCACGGCTGCTCTCTCTCTTTGTGCAGGGTGACTGGTCATTGATGTTGTCAAGTTCTGTTGGGTCCCTCCCACAGTTGTGCTCTCTGCAAAGGCTATGTACAGCACTGTGATGATCTCACTGCTAATTATTAAAGTGGTTTGCAAAGGCATTTGGTGCTCACAAAGTGGATATTCATCCTCTGTGGTTTTTAAGGAATATAATAAAATGAAAGTTTTTGTGCCTGGAGTTCAACTTTAATTGTAGATTTATTGCCATTGGTTGCAACTGACTATTATACAACCCTATTCTAAAAAAAAAAAAAAAACTACATAAAAACTATGCATTGATTTAAAATCTCAAAAAAACATATCTTATTCACAATAGAAAACAAATGTTTAACCGTTTGCTGAACGCCTTTGCAGCCGCTCTGCTCTGGATCTCCTATCTGATAGGTGATATGGCTTTAGTGGCTCCCTGGCATTGCTGTGATTTCTTACAGCACAAGCCAATCAGTAGCTCCTGGCCAATGATTGATTGCCAGCACCCGCTGAGCAGGTTCCACATTCAGAGAAGCGAGCTCTGTGTTGTAAACAACACAGAGCTCCAAACACTGACAGGCGGTCTTAATGTTATTTATATTCACTGCAAAAAAAAACAGCAAGATCACTTAGTAAAAGCAGCACATAATACACACAGTAAACATTGTTAGGGACACATTTAGCCCCTTGATCGTCCCTAGATATTAACCCCTTCCCAGCCAGTGTCATTAATATAGTGACAGTGTATTATTAGCACTGATCACTGTATTAGTGTCACTCTTGATGTCAATGTCAGTTAGTCTGCTAGTGTCAGATTGCCCACCACACTATCACAGTCCCACTGTAAGTCTCTGATCACTGCCATTACTAAAAAAAAAAAAAAAAAAAAATATGTATATCAGACATTAAAACGTTTACGCAAACCAAGTAATAAACACTTATTGGGATTTTTATTTAGCAAAAACATGTATCAGAATATATTTTGGCCTATATTCATGAAGAAATTTGATTTTTTAAATGTTTTTATTGGGTATGTTTTAAAGCAGAAAGTAAAAAATTTAGCTTTATTTTTTAAAATTTTCCATTTTTTTCATTTACAGTGCCTTGCAAAAGTCACGACCTTTCGCCACATTTCAGGCTTCAAACATAAAAATATAAAACTGTAATTTTTTGTGAAGAATCAACAACGAGTGGGACACAATCATGAAGTGTAACAAAATTTATTGGATATTTAAAACTTTGTTAACAAATTAAAAACTGAAAAATTGGGCGTGCAAAATTATTCAGCCCCTTTACTTTCAGTGCAGCAAACTCTCTCCAGAAGTTCAGTGAGGATCTCTGAATGATCCAATGTTGACCTAAATGACTAATGATGATAAATAGAATCCACCTGTGCGTAATCAAGTCTCCGTATAAATGCACCTGCACTGTGATAGTCTCAGAGGTCCGTTTAAAGCGCAGAGAGCATCATGAAGAATAAGGAACACACCAGGCAGGTCCGAGATACTGTTGTGGAGAAGTTTAAAGCCGGATTTGGATACAAAAAGATTTCCCAAGCTTTAAACATCCCAAGGAGCACTGTGCAAGTCATAATATTGAAATGGAAGGAGTATCAGACCACTGCAAATCTACGAAGACCTGGCCGTCCCTCTAAACTTTCAGCTCATACAAGGAGAAGACTGATCAGAGATGCAGCCAAGAGGCCCATGATCACTCTGGATGAACTGCAGAGATCTACAGCTGAGGTGGGAGACTCTGTCCATAGGACAACAATCAGTCGTATACTGCACAAATCTGGCCTTTATGGAAGATGGCAAGAAGAAAGCCATTTCTTAAAGATATCCATAAAAAGTGTTGTTTAAAGTTTGCCACAAGCCACCTGGGAGACACACCAAACATGTGGAAGAAGGTGCTCTGGTCAGATGAAACCAAAATCGAACTTTTTGGCAACAATGCAAAACGTTATGTTTGGCGTAAAAGCAACACAGCTCATCACCCTGAACACACCATCCCCACTGTCAATTATGGTGGTGGCAGCATCATGGTTTGGGCCTGCTTTTCTTCAGCAGGGACAGGGAAGATGGTTAAAATTGATGGGAAGATTGATGGAGCCAAATACAGGACCATTCTGGAAGAAAACCTGATGGAGTCTGCAAAAAACCTGAGACTGGGACGGAGATTTGTCTTCCAACAAGACAATGATCCAAAACATAAAGCAAAATCTACAATGGAATGGTTAACAAATAAACATATCCAGGTGTTAGAATGGCCAAGTCAAAGTCCAGACCTGAATCCAATCAAGAATCTGTGGAAAGAACTGAAAACAGCTGTTCACAAACGCTCTTCATCCAACCTCACTGAGCTCGAGCTGTTTTGCAAGTAGGAATGGGCAAAAATTTCAGTCTCTCGATGTGCAAAACTGATAGAGACATACCCCAAGCGACTTACAGCTGAAATGTGGCAAAAGGTCGCAAAGTTCAAGGGGGCCGAATACTTTCGCAAGGCACTGTATATCGCAAAAAAATTAAAAACCCAGTAGTGACCAAATACCACCAAAAGAAAGCTCTACGTGTGTGAAAAAATAACAATTTAATTTGCGTACAGTATTGCATGACCACGCAATTACCAGTTAAAGTAGCGCAGTACCGAATAGCGAAAAATGCTCTGGTCATGAAGGGGGTAAAATCTTCCCAAGGTCAAGTGGTTAAACTGAGAAAATGTGCAGAAAAATATAAGATCATTTTGAAATTGATTGTAGCAACACATCCCAATAAAGTTGGAACAAGGCAACAAAAAGCTGGCAAAGTACAACTCCAATTCCAAAAGGCAAAATGTGCAAAGTACAGCAAATCAAATAGCAAGCAATCAGAAATTATCTTTTGCTTTTCTGAAATCTGAGTGGATGCTGTGGGTTTCAGCTGAACAGCTCCTTATTGCTCTTTCTACTCCTTTACTGAAAAAGTCCAGAAGTCTTTGAGCATATCTAATTACATAGGCCAAATGACATCTGCATGCAAGATGACCTTCTCAGCAACTGGGGACCCCCCCCCCCCCCTTATAATTTAGATATGTTCATGTGTTTGGGAGTTATTTCTGCTATACCTTATCTGAACCATGGTATAGGAGTGTCAGTTCCTATTTTGCAATGTGAAGCTTTCAATGGCTCAGTATGTCAGTGCCTTGCTGTCAATGACCATGTTATCGTTTCCAAGGATATCAAGTACCAGGGCACAAATTAGCAGTCATCCCACCTCAAGGAGAATGGATATAAAAGTAATAAATAGATGTATTGTTAGTTCTATAAAACAGCTAGTGTTTATTTTTTTATTTATTTTTTTATAAAGCTTGATAATTATTTTATTATTGTATTTTCCAATCTAGGCACAAGGACAAGACATTTGTACTGAATTCAGGCACTAGACTTTTTCTGTTTGTTTTATTGTTTATCAATCTATGCATTTTATTATCATTATTATTGAAAATGATTTTTATAGCCCCACCAGTTTGCACATCACTTTACAATATAAAGTGAAACAGTACAATTGCAATACAGTTCAATACATAAGGAATAGGAGGGCATGAAGCTTACAATCTAAAGGGAGGGGGAGGTGGTACAAAAGTAATATTATGTTGTCAGTCTGTTTCTAAGCTTTATGCTTTCTCTAATTGCTAAATTTGTGTTAATTGTTAAAGGGGTATGGTCACAGACCATTGTTATAGGAGTACGGTCATGTTTTATTATGTATGATAAGACTGAGATGTTAGTAATGAAATATAAAGCCCTGCATAGTTGGGATGTGATGTGGTGATAGATTGTATTTCCTGTGTTTGTTGTATATTTTTGCTTTAATTACAGCAGCAATGATGCCACCTAGAGGTCAAAAAATACATGTCAAGATTGATCCATAACAATCAGCAAGATGGTAAGGATATACTGTACTGCACCGATTGTTGGCCGACCGATCGGCCGTCTTTTGTCCAGTGTTGTTGTGTTGGTTGAAATGTGCTCTAGACTGCACACGAATTTTGTCGGCCAACAACAACCAACTGCAGAAGTGATGTCATGTTCTGGTTTACTTTCCGTGTGTTTTTTCTTCTCTGAGCATGCCCAGTCTTGCTCATCTGATTTTTGTCTGCCGAAATCTGTACTGACTGACGAACAATCGGCCATTCTGTTGACGGCCAACAAAAATTTTATAGCATGCACACCAGATTTTGTTCGGCCGAAAAGTCGCAGTCGGTTGTCGGAAGCATCATACTAACAAGCCGACAATCAGCCGATCGGACGTTGGCCGAAAATTCACGGCCAACAATCGGTGCGTGTGTACGAGGCTTAAAGCTTCAGGCTAGCGATTTGGGCATGCCCTTTAGCCTTCTGAGATTAGGAATGAGGGACACCATTTTGTAAATAATAATCAGGCAAAGGACACACCACTGCCATGCCTCCAGTTTCTCAGACCATGAGATTTTTTGATGCCTAGAGGTTCACGAAATAGAAATTTTGGTCTTGAAACCGAATATTTACGATGAACTTGGTGGAAACCGAAAATGACAATTTTTTTTTAAAATATATATATATTTTTATATAAATAATTGTATTATATTATAATTTTTAATTAATATCATGAAATTAAATGAATATGAATTTATTGTCTGTGATTATCAGCACCTTTAGTGCAAGAAAAGTTCACGAAAAGTGCATCCCTTTAATTTCTATGTATGTCTTCACACTGGTCCATTGCTCTTCTATTGTGTTGTTAAAAATCGTGCTTCCTGCATTCTTGGTCAGTTAAAATAATCGCATCAAAAACTCCCCTCCCTGTTAAAACTAATTAAAAATGCAGCAGGAATACATCAATAATGCACCTGTGTTACGTTTTTCATGCATTTTTTGAGTCACATGACCTATGAAAAACATACCATAATGGCGTTTTCAGCATCATTATCGGCACCTTTTCCTTTATTGGCATATGTTTTCAGCTGCCGAAATTTTGATGCCAAAATTCATTGGCTCAGCCTACAAGTGCTTTTTTCACCACTAAAAAAGTACTTCTTTATTAGACATTTTTACATCAGACCAAAAATAGACATCTAAGGGGAAAAGATGGACAGAGGAATTTGCTTCTAAAAGGGAGACAATCCCAGGAAACGGGGGCTCCCGTTGCTGACTGTCTTCTAAAATTAATGCATTGGCCTTTATGGTAACCTGCTGGCCGGCCTTCAATTCCTTGTGAATCAACAACCCAGAAAAATACGCAGTTCACAAAAGTCAAAGAAAAGTCAGAAGTCCTTATCAGTATAATTGTTTGAGGTCAAAGGTTCAAAGTAAAAAGCTCAACTAGATTGAGACCAGAATAAGAGGTCAACCAAAACACTGTTATAACACATATATGGGCGACTCCAGATATTTAGTAATTTTGAAGTGGTGTGTTACAGCCTGGATTACAGGGACTTGCTGTTGTGATTAGACAGTAATGTGGGACAAAGCCTGTGAACATGGGACCATGGGACTAAACTGAATATGTGAGATAGTCCTGCACAATCGGGACTGTTGGGAGGTATGGAGAAGGACAGAGAATCCAATACTCTCCAACCCTTTCCAAGCTATGGCTCATGTTTCACTCTGCCATTACACATTACCTTTCAGCTTCCATTAAAATGTAGTCATGATTTTCAGAAACTGACAAAATGTACAAATGTCTTTTCTTGTAAACATTTGAAGGCAGTTTCCTACCGATCCTCATCCCTTTGCTCTTACATTTGACTCACCATCTTTCCCAGAAGCCAGAATCAGAGGCATCTGTGGTTATATCTTTTACTGCACCCTACCTGGAGAAAGGCTACATATCTAAACCAGTTGCCGACCACCCGCAGTTTTACTTTGACAAGGTTCAGTCATCAGGTCTAGGTCAATGATTTTTGGCCTGGACCTTGTGATCGGTTCTGACCAATTGCAGAGTGTCCTGTGCCTGTGTAATGTAAACACAGGCACAGGAAATGATGCACTCTTCTCTCCTGGAGCCCTTTTTAGTTCCAGCTTGAGAGAAGAGAGCATCAACTATGAGTACACAAGCACTACACTGACACCAGTACACATAGGCACATATTTAACCCCCTGATCACCCCCCAGTTAACCCTTTCACTCCCTGTCACAGTGTCACTATATAAAGTATACAGATAATTTACTGATCACTGTATTAGTGTCACCTGTGACTTCAGTTAGTGTGAGAGACAGTTATTGGTAGTTAGAGGCAGTCCCAGATAGGTTTAGGGTACCCCCATGTATCCTCTTTTTTCTGATCATTGTATTAGTGTCACAGGTGACATCAGTTAGCATGAACATAAGTATCAATCCAGGACAGCGTCAGATAGACCGCCGCATAGTTAGTAATATATTTTAACAATTTGATTGCCAGTGACACACACACACACACACACACACACTAAACACCTCCATTACTAGTATAGTGTCTGAACAGATCAATATCTTTGATCAGATCAGAACTATACTAGCGTCCCCAATAGTTTAGTATAGTGTTCCCAAAATGCAGCGCTAGCAGGATTAGCCCTGACACCTGCCAGCACCTGCATTTAGCCCCTCCTCCCATCCCCCAAGAAGTGCAGTAGCAGCAGATAAATCAAGGGGAGTAAACTCAGCAGCAGATAACCCCCCCTGTGACGAAGTCGGATGTGACAAAACGCATCTGGGCGTGGCTACATGACACACCGGAGAATCTGTGTCTTGGAGACTGTTTCCCTGGGGTCCGGTAACCAGCGTGGAGGTGGTGAGGACTAGGGGAATGCTCCAGACCCCCTGTGTTTACTGTTTATGCGCTTTGCATTTGGTCATCTTGTAAGTGCAATATAAGTGGGATTTGTATTTTAAATAAATTGGAATTGAGACAGTATCACACTAGTGGAGCTTTCTCTTTTTATGGTTGGCTGTTTGCGGGCTATTTGAGAGAAGAAAAGTGCTCGGCGATGTTGATGCAAAGACGACTGCTGTAATATATTTGCCACTGCACATGAGCCCACACCATGAGAATGGGGGGGGGGGCAATCATTTTTGGTGAGTTGCCAGCTGATGGGAGTGGTGGTCACGTTGGTGGTGGATTCATGGTGACCCCACTATTCTTTTTTTTTAATAATATTTTATTGAAATTCAACTCAGTACAGCAGTAGAAAGACAGTTGATGAGCAACATTAACAGGGTACAAATTAGAAAAACCTCGCACGCTTAGCGCACATAACATAAGTAGGGTGCTCTGGCATCATGAAACAAAATGTCGAGGTATTTCAGAATCCAGAAAAACATAGACAATCCAACCTGGTGATAATCCATTAACTTTTCATCTTAAACAGAGGGGTTTAGGAGAGGAGGGGGGTAGGGTGAGTTAAGGGGGGGTACAGGCAGGCAAAACATGCGGGGTATGGGGAAGAGGGTGAGGAGTGTGAGGGAGGGGGGGGGGGAGGGGGAAGGGGTGGGAGGGAGGAAATGGAGCAAAGGGAGAAGAATATTAAGGAGGTAAAGGCTTTGAACAGAAAGTGAGGAGGGGGGAGACACCTGCTTATGGTATTTGTACGGTGGAACATGTATAGAATAGATGTAACATTAAACACCATATAGTTATATATGTAGCTGTAAGCGACCGTATTAATCCATCATATAACTGTCAAGCTCGTGTCCTAGCATCACCTGTCCTTTAATCTTCGTAGTAAGTGTGACCGTTTATCAGAGGCTTGCGCCAGTCCACCAAGGTAGTGTAGATGGTTCAGGTCAGTTCTTAGGAGTGTGTAGCAGTCCTGCAGGGGTAGTAAGGTCATGGGAAGGCAGATTCCACTTATTTGGCTTTATGGCTCCAGGCAGACGAGGGTTGTTTAGGGTACCCACTATTTCTGTGTTTTTCAAAGCAGTCAGATCAGACGTGAGTTCCTCGATGGTAGGGGGAAGCTCCGACAGCCAGTGGCGTAAAATCAACCTGCGCGCCACCATGAGACAGGTAACTATCCAGGGTTTGTAAAGAGAAATGATCCCTCTGGATGCCTTAGAGCATCCAGCGACCGCGCTGTTCATGTAGTTGAATACCATGAGGTACACGTCTTTTGGGAGCTGCACCCCAATTACTCTTGCTATGTATCGTATGACTTTATCCCAAAACGAGGACACTCGCGGACAAAGCCAGAGTTTGTGAAGCAGTGACGGGTAGCGATCTTTACACAGAGTGCAGAAGTGGTGCACTACGTCTTTGGACCATCTGATGTGTGGGTAATAGGCTCCATGGAGTATCTTAAACTGTTGTTCTCTCCAGAATTCACATATGATATAGCGCCTGGTGCACAGATAGCCCTGAAGGGCCTTGGATTGAGCTTGTGTCGAGTTGAGCGTTTTATTCCAGGACTTGGCGATGGTGTGTGTCAGTTTCTGAGACAGTTCTTGAAGTAGGGGTTTATAAAGGTGCGATATCCTGTGTTTACCCTGATTAAGCCAAGTGTCCACTAAGTTCAGACGGAATCGTTTATGAGGAGTGCTACAAATGCTGTTAACAAAGCTTATACATTGTCTAAAGTATAGATAGTGGCCCTTCGGTAGGTCGTATTTCTCAGCAAAAGATTGGTAGCTCAGAGGACGCTCAGTACTCATGTAAAAGAGCTGCGACAATAGTGTTATCCCTCGCTGGATCCACAATGCATAGATTGAGTGCTGCTGCGCCTGAGGGAAGCCGGGGTGACGGTGGATGGGTAAATGGCGTGAGATACGTTGGGGAGAGCCCAGTCTCTTACTCACCTCCCTCCATGCGGCCACCCTGTCTCTAATTAAAATATTGTTGCGGAGAGATAGTGGGAGATCCCCCGTCCCACAGTGCAGCAGAGCAGTCAAATCATGCGGGTACACCATTTGTGTTTCCAGCGAGTGATTAGTGTATCGGGACTCCTTACTTATCCAGTCTAGGCAACCTCTCAAGAGGCAAGATAGGTTATAAATTCTCGTATTTGGTAGATCTACCCCCCCGTCCTTTTTAGGTAAATGCAGCTT